>NC_089863.1:35705226-35920226 GCF_036373705.1 Amia ocellicauda | reverse complement strand
TGTAGAGCGGTTCTATACAGCCGGAGCAGCAGAGCATGTACCGGAGGTTAAAAACTCGTTCCCCAGGCCATGACGAACCAGCGGACCGGGTAAGATGGTTCCAAAGTACTCTGGGAAACATGACGCGCTGGACTGGAAGAAAAGAGCAAGACTGGGGGGGGCAAAGGTGGGGCCTAAAGCCGAGACTAAGGGTTATAGGGGGTCACCATCACAACCAATTGTCTGCTACAATTGTGACAAAGTAGGACATATTGCGGCCCACTGCCCAGGTAGAGAGGAACCAATGCAATGTAATGTGTGTGATATGGGGAAAGAGAAACCGGTATTTTATGCCTGCCCTGTTGGGACGGATGTTTTCATAGGCGGAGTACCTAATCCAAAACACATGTGTACAGTGATAGTCGATGAGAAAGAAGTGGCTGCTCTACTCGACTCTGGCAGTATGGTTACACTGGTCACAGAAAAATTAGTAGCGACCAACAAGCTGGATAGACATCAGGAGCTCAGTATCACATGCACACATGGTGACACACGCCCCTATCCCACAGCCCTTGTAAACATACAGACAGAGGCCGGGAAACTAGATTACGAAGTCGGTGTGGTACCCAACATGCCATATGATGTGATACTGGGACGATATTTTCCTAATTTTGGAAAACTAGATAGAAAACATAGTAAATTGGAAATGCACACTGAAAACTGTAAGCCAGAAGTTGCCTCGATCCCACAACTAGAGCTAAAAGTAGACCTGGTTCCAGTTGAGTCGACAGTGAAGGTTTTGGTTGGGGAAAATTAAACTGAAAACATAGGGGTGGAATGTAGTGACGTAGATGACCCTATGGAGGGTGAGGAACCCAGCACTAGCAGGGTGGGTGAGAATCCATTCATAGAGACCCCTGAAGCTGACAATGTAGAAGTGTCAGTGTTAGAGGGACTCCCCACTGATTTTGGCAGCGCACAGGTGCGAGATCTCACTCTACACTATGCTAAAGAAAATGTGAAGGTAGTAAATGGGACCCCTATGACTACTGCAGACCCGCCAACAGCTTATCCTTATTTTATGGTAAAAAATGACCTATTGTACCGTGTAAATAAGATAGGGGTGGACATTGTGGAGCAATTGCTAGTTCCCACCCCATTCAGACGAACAGTTCTCAATCTGGCACATGGGCATATCCTGGGGGGACATCTGGGGATGGACAAAACCAAGGATAGACTCCTGAGGAGGTTTTACTGGCCAGGCGTACATGCAGACGTGACAGAACATTGTAGCTCATGTCCTGAATGTCAACTACATGCTCCTAAACCAGCCTTCAGAAGCCCATCATAGAGACCCCCTTTGCTAGGATAGCTATGGATGTGGTGGGACCTCTCCCGAAATCAGCCAGAGGGCATCAGTATATACTGGTTATTTTGGATTATGCCACCAGGTACCCAGAAGCCATTCCACTGCGGACCATGGCTTCAAAAGGTATTGCAAAAGAGCTAATGTTGATGTGTAGTAGGGTGGGGATACCGAGGGAGATATTAACAGATCAGGGCACACCCTTTATGTCTAAGGTTATGACCGATCTGTGTAAATTGTTGCAGGTTAAGCAGTTGAGAACATCAGTCTACCACCCACAAACAGATGGGTTGGTTGAGAGATTTAATAGGACCCTGAAGTCCATGCTAAGAAAGGTAATCGATAAGGATGGGAAAAATTGGGAATTCATGCTGCCCTACTTGATGTCTGCCATTAGGGAAGTCCCACAGGCTTCCCTGGGCTTTTCGCCTTTTGAACTGTTATATGGGAGGCACCCCAGGGGGATATTAGACATAGCCCGTGAAACGTGGGAACACGAGTCCACTCCTTTCCGGAGTGTAGTTGAGCACATCAATGCTATGCAAGAGAGAATAGCCACAGTCACTCCCATTGTGAGAGAGCACCTAAGGCAGGCACAGGAACACCAACAATTCGCCTATAATCGTCAGGCTACACTGAGGGTGTTCCAGCCTGGTGATAGGGTGTTGGTGTTGGTTCCCACTGTAGAATGTAAATTTCTGGCTACGTGGATGGGACCTTATGAGATTATAGAGCGAATACGGGAAGTGAACTATAAGGTTCAGCAACCCGGCCGCCGACCCCCAGAACAAATATATCATGTCAACTTAATAAAAGCCTGGAAGGACAGGGAAGTGTTGATGTTGACTTACCCCCCTCAGCCACTAGGGACACCGAAGGTGAATATTGCAGCTGCCTTGTCACCTGACCAGTTGAAGGAGGTGAACGACTTGATAATACGTAATAGGGAAGTTTTCTCAGGCATACCGGGGCGTACCCATTTAGTCTCTCACAACATTGTGTCTCTCCCAGGAAAGAAGGTAAATATGAGGCCTTACAGGGTACCAGAAGCTCGCAGGAACACTATTAGAAATGAGGTTAAGGAAATGCTGGAGGCAGGGGTTATTGAAGAATCCCACAGTGAGTGGTCCAGCCCTATAGTCATGGTTTCCAAACCTGATGGCTCCTGGAGATTCTGTAATGATTTTAGAAAGGTTAATGAAATTTCAAAGTTTGATGCATACCCAATGCCCCGAGTAGATGAATTGTTAGAGAATATTGGGAATGCTCGCTATATTTCAACTATTGACTTAGCCAAGGGCTACTGGCAGATTCCCTTGACCCCGGGTGCCAAAGAAAAAACAGCCTTTGCAACCCCAGATGGTCTGTTTCACTACACAGTGATGCCCTTTGGCCTGCATGGTGCTCCTGCCACCTTTCAAAGGTTGATGGACCACATACTTAGACCACACAGGACGTATGCGGCAGCATATTTAGATGATGTGGTCATTCACAGTCCAGATTGGGAATCACATTTGTCTCAGCTCCAAGCGGTATTGGATTCAATACATGCAGCAGGCCTGATGGCTAATCCAACCAAATGCAATTTGGGGTTGGAAGAGGCCAAATACTTGGGCTATACAGTAGGGAGGGGTATGGTGAAACCCCAAATATCCAAGGTTGAAGCCATAAACTCTTGGCCTAGGCCTGTCAATAAAAAGCAGGTTAGGGCATTTTTAGGGTTAACTGGGTATTACCGGAGGTTTATTCCCAACTATGCTACCTTAGCGGCCCCTCTGACTGATATGACTAAGGCTACAGAACCCAATATGGTTAGATGGGGTGATACAGCAAACCGGGCTTTCCGGAGCCTACAGGAGGCGCTCTGCCGCAACCCCGTTTTAATGGTACCTGACTTTCAGAAAGAATTTATAGTCCAGACGGACGCCTCTGAGGTGGGGATCGGAGTGGTTTTGTCCCAAAGAATGGGTGATCACGAACACCCGGTGTTGTTCCTTAGCAGAAAGTTGGAATCCAATGAAATAAATTATTTGGTAGTTGAAGAAGAATGTTTGGCAGTGAAGTGGGCTTTGGACAGTCTTCGATACTATTTGTTGGGCAGGCACTTCACCCTGATCACTGACCATGCCCCCCTCACTTGGATGCATCGTTCGAAAGACAGGAATGCCCGTGTGATGAGGTGGTTTTTGAGTCTCCAACATTTTCATTTCACCCTGCAGCACAGGCCAGGGAAGGCCATGGGGAATGTTGATGGGCTGTCCCGGGTGCATGCTTTTTTGCGGCTGTCGCTCGACCTATGGGGTCGCAGCTGGGGGGGAGGATGTGGGACAAACCAAGGGGCAGGGTCATACATGGCAGACATGTCAGGCCAGGTCTGCTGCAAGGTCTGCACTCTAGGGAAGAAAACCGACCCTAGACAACTACACTCCCCAGAAACCCTCAGGCAGCCTAATGTGGTCACTTGGTGCTACTTCCTCAATTATTCACCAAGTATATAAGGCGGAAAGATAGAGTCAAGCTAGAAGGTCAGGCCAGAAGCTAGTTTGATTTCTGTTTGTTATTTACGATGATAACCTTGGAAACAATGTCAAACGGTATGACCTACGTGCCTGTTCCCTAAAACCATGTGTAGACCTATGGACTCTGTTCTATAATGATATATGTTCTGCTTAGTTAGCCTTTAAGATAACATAGTAATGACTTTCTAGCATGTATGCATGTATGTATGTCCAATTGCTTTGACAATACAAATGAATTGAATTGAGAGGGAGAGAGAGAGAGAGAGAGAGAGAGAGAGACAGACAGACTGAAAAACAGACAAACAGACACACACACACACACACACACAGACATACACACACACACACAGAGCCAGCCAGCCAGCCAGCTCAGCGATGACATCACGAGCCTCTCTCAGCTGACTGCTATGACATCACAGAGCACGTACATTCCGTTGCTTGCCGTCTGACAACCACTCAGTCACTGCCAGCCAGACTGGCTGGCTGGCTGGATGTGGGGGATGCTTGCTGCTGCTGCGTACCTTAGCAAGCTTATTTGCTTGACCGGCCTTCCTACTCCTCTGCCCACATGCCCACCTATGCCCGATCTGCTGTTCACCTGGTCACAGCTCCGCCCCAACAAGGCAGATTCTCCCAAAAATGGTACAAACTGATCCACGTTCCCCTCCACGGAAAGCTTTAGCCCAAAATAAGGGACAAATTCTGTAACAACATAATGGATGCCCACCCAACCTGTGACAAAACTGAGAAAAAAGAAAAACGCCACTCCTCCTGGGGGAGGGACACACAGCCACCCTGGCTGCCCAATATGTCAGCGCCTACCACAGCCTGAGGGACACAGTGACACACGAGCACCGGCTGTAAATATAATGTAAATACTTGTTTGTTATGCATGTCAATGTATTTCAAAAAAGGAATCTGGAAATAGTAAACCTATTTTCTTTATTTGTATGTATTAAAGATCACATTTTTTTACATTTTCATTTTCTGTACTTCATTACATCTTATTGTGATTCATAATTCTATTATTTATTTTCCGTGTAGATGTATGTATGTATGTATGTATGTATGTATGTATGTATATGTATGTATGTCCAATTGCTTTGACAATACAAATGAATTGAATTGAGAGGGAGAGAGAGAAAGAGAGAGAGAGAGAGAGAGAGAGAGAGAGAGAGAGAGAGAGAGAGGAATATGAGCTCCTAAAAAACATTTGTTTTTATACATAAGCGGATTTAATTTGTCATTTACAAATGAATATATAGCACTATAAACATACACAGAAGACATGGAATAGAAATTCAGAAGAAAAAGTATTCAAAAAATAATAATTTTAAGAGAAACACAAAAAGAAGAAAGCAGAGAGACAGTTCAGGAAGAAAAGTCAGAAAAGAAAAGCTGAAGACAAGAATTGGAGGTAAGACCTTTCACCTATAGAGACAAATAATTAAACAAAAAAATATGTATTAATAAAATAAATAAGCATTCTCAGTAGTTGACTCAGCCAATGAAAATGCAGAGCTCCAGTTTGAATAGAGTGACAGTAGGAGAGAGCCCAACTGCCACTGAGACTGATACAAATCTATCGAACAGCAGTCTGACTGCAGAGCTGCCTTTTGAAATCCGATACCCTGAAGACATTCGCTCTGCACAGGCTAAGAAGGACTACAAACAAGCTGTGATGAGAGCATCTCCTGAGACCCTCATCCTAGACTACACCGGTAAAGGAGAAAACAGGGTCAAGAACAATCTACTGTTCTACACCCAGTACCCCACCGCCTTTCACAAAACCCTGTGCCAGACATACCCCAATAACAACAAGAGGGGCATTAGCAGAGGCAGGCAGATCTCAGTGCTGGTAGAGAAAGACACAGACAGTGTGATGCTCACTTTTAATGTATACCACAACGGGACCATCATGGTGCAGGGCAGCGAGAGCAGCCTGGACCAATTATCTCTCGGCTTCCACACCTCAAAGCAGCAGACTGAGGTAGAGAAACACGAGCCAGAGCCGGCCACCCTGCAGTCTGCCCCCAGCCACACGGAGCCAGACAGTGCCCCATCTCCCACAGACTGCCCCCCTGTCTCCCCAAAACTCTCCAGCAACATTAAAACACTAAAGGAATGCCTATCAGTGCTGGAGCTGAAGTTTGCGGAGTTCAGGGACTAAAGATGCACCACAAGGCTGAGATCCATAAGCTGAGAGCAGCAGTGAGAGACCAGGAGGAGCAGAGCCAAACCCTGAGGACGGAGCTGCACAGAGCGAGGGAGGAGCTGACCAGGACACCCCAGCACAGCCAGCTGAGGAGCCTGCAGAGCCAGCTGGAGAAGCTAAGAGAGGAGCACAGAGACTGCACTGCACTGACCCCACAACACCTACAACCCCTGACGCACCCACTGACGCACCCACTGATCCACCCACACTCCCCACCACTCCTGACACCCCCACTATCACCAGACCTGCCACTAATACACAAACCCCTGAAACGCCACTCCCCTAAAACACACCCGCTGCCCCCACCACTCCCGACGCAAAACCCGGAGTGGCAGGTCAACACAGAGGTGGTCATTCTGAGCGACTCCAATGGGAAGTTCCTGGATGAGAGGCGCCTCTTCCCTGGGCGAAAAGTGAAAAAGCTTTGGTGCCCGACAGCACAGAGAGCCCTGGAGCTGCTCTCCAAGAGGAGGCTGTGCCAGGTCAAACACATCCTCATCCACACCGGCACTAACGACCTGAGTGCCCGCAGGGGCGATGTGGCCTCAGCCCTGAGACAGGTGGCAAAGAAAGCCACAGAGGAATTCCAAACTGCCAAAATCACCATCTCCACACTGCTGCCCCGCACAGACGTGCCCCTGCACATCATCCAGGCCATCAACGCAGAAGTATCCCGAAGATGTGCCCTCCTCCCCAACGTCCACCTGGCACACCACTGAGACATCCAGCCACATCACCTGTATGACCACGTCCACCTCAACAAGACGGGTGTGAGGAAGGTCCGTTTTTAGTGTTTCTCTGAACACATCCAAGCTTACCTAGGCGCTACATATTATTTTCAATTACCCGTAATTCTGATCTGTATTTTGGCTTGTTAATAGAAGTTATTGAAGTTGGACTCCTAATTCAAAATAACCAATATGTATCTCAACGTAATTTACTGACAGACATCACTCTTTATCACTTTCACTTTTGAAGGAACTGCTTTGTATTCTGTGTATTGTTTTATTGTAGTGCTGCTTCCTTTCTTGGCCAGGTTTTACTTGCAAAAGTGATTTTATTCTCAATGTAAGCTCAAAGTCAAATAGTTTAAATAAGAAAACAATGTATTGAAATGAGAACATCATGAACCTGTGTAATTGTGCTGAAGGACAAGCACTGAAAGCAGAGAGAATTTTGTGTTTGGCATTGAATAGCCTTAAAGAAAACTATGCCGTTTTTGGAAACTTTCATATTTAAGTTGAATGTAGGCAAAAACATTCCAGTCACTCTGAAGAGAGAATACAGTTTACTGTTCGAATAAGTAGCCCCTGAATTGAAGATAAAAATCAAAAGTGCTGTTCGTAATTAGTTTACACTTTTACATCAGATGTCTTGTTTTTGCGTTCCAAATTGAGGAGTTGTGGCATATAATGTAAATGAAGTTACTTCACTAGTAGTGCGATTTCTACGTTGTGTATGTGTGTTTGTATATATGAACTCATACATTTTTTAAAGATTGTATTTGGAAAACAAATTCAGGTATAGCACGTGTCCCCCTTTTGAATGGGTTCTATATATAACATTTTAAAACGAATGGTTCTGTATAGAACGCTATGTTTGGGGGTTCTTCATGTAACCCCTTTGAAGGGGTTCTACATAGAACCATAAAGGGATCCACCAGAGCGATTACTCGAGGAACCCTTTATGGTTCTGTGCAGAACAATTTCTTCTAAGAGTGTGGAGTGTCGCCACACAATTTCTCTCAGAGGGCTTTTGACCAATGGCAATCCAATCCTGAATGACGTCACCACTATCCTGTTGTACTTTATGGGAGAGATGTATTAAGTAGTTTATAATGAGAAGAATAACAATAATCACCTGTTTCTCATAGGTTTTGTATCCATGGTCTCCTTCATATTAGGAAAGGAAGTTGATCCATAGCCTACTCAGAGACAACTGAGAGTTGGTCTCTGAGCAGCAGCACAAAGGGGTCGAGTCTCTCAATGTCCGTGTGTTGGAGATATTCCACCATATTGGTCCCAGCCTTTAAAACAATGTTAAAGAAGATGTTAAAGATATTGTAGAAATATATTGCAGAAGAGCAGAACTACAATCACACTTTTTCAATGCTATTGCTGTTTTCTACCTCCCTGGTGAGGTACCAATGCGGGAAGTTTGAGAGAGTATTTCTAAAATGTGTATGATCCAATACACACAGTTATTTAAAAAGCTGACGTCTTGTACATGCTCACCAGAACCAAGCCTAATTAAATAACACATTTAATATTAAATAAGTACATGTGCAGTAGCCACTTGGACAATTACAGATCCCCAGGTCAAAACACAACAGAAAGACATGGAAGATCGTATTTTCAAATCACATCTGTGGCCCCCATAACTGTAATTTGGTATTAGTGGGTCAAAGGATTTATTTGGTTCAAGTGATAATAAGATCATATTTTGAAAACAAACACTACAGGATGTCATATTTAAAATGACTGTGAGTACCTTTCTTTAGTGACGCTTCTGAGGGGGGCAGGGATTAGTTGAGTGTGCTAATTGGAGCTGTGAAGTGTGCAGAGAAAATACAAATGTTTTCTTTTAATATGAAAACAAAGAACTTTTTTTTAACACCGACCTGGGATTGTGTTTCTTTCCAAGTTTCCTTATTGTTTCTGAGAAGAGACTGTTCACTTGCAAAGTGAACTGGACCCGTGTGACTCGCAGGTAAGGAGAGCCCGTGTTGAACTAAGATGGCTACAGTGAGTTTTCCTGGACAAAGCTCGGGCAAAGGATAGCGCAGAGTGCACCTGCACCTGAGATTGTGTTCAGAAGCTTTGTGATAAGAGCAGGTAAAGAGGGAAAAGAAACACAAGTATTTTCTTTGTTTGAAGAACACATTTTGTTTTAACTGAAACGGGACTACAACTTTTGAAAGGGAAATAGTTGCTAGTGCACTGTATTTTTATTGAGTTTATTAGAAGAAAAAAGCTTATATTTTGGACAGAACGAACTCGTTTGGCATGCAACTAGCAGCAAACGATGTGAAGCAAACAAAACAGTTAGCAAGTTAGCAAGTTACAGTCTGTCCTAGGTCCGGGGGTGCTTATGGTTGTTTATGGGTTCCCTTACCTTAGCCAGTGTCATGTACGGGTGTCCGTACCTTACTGGAGTGTTTGTTTTTATTATAATATATATACATAATATAATATATAATAATGTAATATTTCAGATAAATCGTCACAGTGAGTGACACCAGCATTATTGGTTTTTTGAGAAATAAAAAAACAGAATGTAGAGAAGAAAATGTTGGAAGGAAGTTGGGAGAAAGACTGGTCTTCGAAGGAGCACCGGGACTGGTGGAAGCAACAACAACCAGATAAGACAGAGAAAGGAATTGTGATATTGTGTCAGGTTGGTGAGAATCAAGAAAAGAAAATAACAGAAATGGAAGATCATCATAAACAGTAATGTGAATTGAGAGAAGAAGTTGTGAAAAATACGATAGAATTAATAGAACTACAAGGCAAATTAGAAGGGCAAGAAAAGTGGTCAGAAAAGGTGAAGGTGTAGGTGCGCGATGTGCTGCCGTGTTAGGAGCGCGTCGCGACACAGATCACTCCGAGGACGACAGGCCCGATTGGGATGATTTAGATCGCAAAGCATGGGAATATGAAAAAGGAGGTTTTGCTAGCGCTCCTCCCCCATATAATCCGGAATATAAATCAATCACTGATTTTGGTTATAATAATACATTGTATCCAGATCTGACCGCTCTGAAAACGGTCCCAGCTGCACCCATGCAAGTCAAAACTAGACAGAGTAAAGAGGAAGGTCAATCAATAGTCTATACGACTAAAACCCATGTCCCCTTCTCCCCAGGAGAAAAAGAAATGATATGGGCGTCCCTCCCAAAATTAAAACCAAACCAGGGTAACACAACTTTTTGGGATATTCTAGATGAAAAGATGGTTATTCAC
Source organism: Amia ocellicauda (assembly GCF_036373705.1). Taxonomy (NCBI): domain Eukaryota; kingdom Metazoa; phylum Chordata; class Actinopteri; order Amiiformes; family Amiidae; genus Amia; species Amia ocellicauda. The sequence continues at coordinate 35,910,185 of NC_089863.1, read as the reverse complement.
CTCCTTCACCCGCACGATGTACACATCATCGTGAAGGCTAAATGTCCGCCCAACATTTGGATACAGTTACTACGAGAATATCAGACCGGGGAGTGGGCTAATGTAGCCTCTACAGATGAGGAGGAAATAACAGAACTTTTTCACAATGGATCAAGAAAACTGAGATAGTGAAATAATGAAATAATCGAGTGGGATTATTTGACATTTTATTCTAAATAATCATAAGCTTAAATAATAAGTTATAAGGGCTGTTTGAGACACTGCAGGGTCAATAAAACATGCCACAGATCGGATATCTGAATTATCTTTAGATATCAATGTGTATGTGCTTTGTGTGTTTATGAATATGTATAGTTTGAAGGTGATATAAGGTAAATGTCTATGTTTTGGCAATCATTTTAGAATTATATTTAAAAATGTAACAACAGATTTATCATATTCATGAGGATCTTTGGCTCTATACAGAGTGCCTCAAGCATCAGAAATCAGAAAGAAAGACTATTATAAGAAAAGTAATCCAAAATATACATTGAATAAACAGATGGATAATAATAGTAATACATAAATAGTCATGGTGTCTCCACAAGAAGAACCAGAATTTGTTTGTTAAACATCATGTTATGGACAAGCTCTGTCAAAAGTCAAATTCAAGGAAACGAAAGGCTAGAAGAGAGCCTGGTGCAGCCCTGACAGCCTGTGAAAGCAGGAGAATGTAAACAGTCTGGTGACATGTTACAGTCTTTCAGAAAATGTTTGGTTATTGGTGCCTAGCATATAATACCTGAAATGAAAGTCAAAGTAGACCATGGTTTTAAGATGAGTGATGTAGGAAAAGGGTAAGATACCGCAGAAGTATAAGATTACAACTATAGAATAAGTAAGCTCAAGTAATATAAAATGCTTTACAGGAGAAAAGGAAGAATGGAAAGGAAGAGTAAAAGAGAAGGTGTCCTAGGATTATGGGAATCATTATTGAGATCAATGGCCTATTGGCTAATATTTTGTTAGGTACATATATGACTTCAATAAACGAATAATGGAGTGACATCTGTATAAATATAAATAAAACATATTGATAAAAAAACCTGAATACATTTCTTGTAAGAAATTAAGAATAGGAGAAAGAATAGCTGTTAGAATGCAGAGCAATGTTAACCAAAGTTGAAGAGGGTTTGAGTAAGTTGACGAGGGTCTGAGTAAGTTGATAAGGCTTGGGAAGCAGGAAAAGGTGAGTTTGATGTGTGTGAGACAAATGTGCTGCCACTTTTAGCACAGAGAGCTTCTGATGGTGATTGAATGAAACGTGGGAAAATAAATAAACTTGATGTAGGATAAATGAATAAATAATTGAATGAGATATGAGCCGCAGAGACCTCCCACATTGGAAAGTGGACTACAGCAGATAATCCTCTCCTCTCCCAGGGCAGGGTGATTAAGTGGGGACGCGTGTGAAGAGTGCAGGTGGACCCAGGTGAGTTGTGAAAGAAAGAAGAAACAAAAATAATAAGGCACGCGTGCAAACAATCAAAATAATACTAAGTGAATAACAAATTAAACAATAAAGTGAAAGATAATCAACACACAAAATAATGGCAATATAGAACCAAACAAAATACACAAGCCATATTGCATAAAGTGAAGTGAAATATAAATATAATAAGTAATGGTGATTAAGGAGCTAATTAACACCGTCCGTGACATTTACATTGGTTGGGTGTGTGGATACCAGTAATAATTTTTGTTTTATTGAAATACAAAATAATTCTATTTTTCCGAAGTGCTGAACTTTAATACAGTCTAGAAAGATTAATTTTTTGTCTTGGGCTATATTATTATTACCATAGTTTTTCTATTGTATAAGTATCTTGGAGTAGAGGCATAGGTGGGCATGTGGGCAGAGGAGTAGGAAGGCCGGTCAAGCAAATAAGCTTGCTAAGGTACGCAGCAGCAGCAAGCAGCCCCCACATCCAGCCAGCCAGCCAGTCTGGCTGGCAGTGACTGAGTGGTTGACAGACGGCAAGCAACGGAATGTACGTGCTCTGTGATGTCATAGCAGTCAGCTGAGAGAGGCTCGTGATGTCATCGCTGAGCTGGCTGGCTGACTGGCTGGCTGGCGGGCTGGCTGGCTCTGTGTGTGTGTGTGTTTGTGTGTGTGTCTGTTTTTCTGTTTGTCAGTCTGTCTGTCTGTCTCTCTCTCTCTCTCTCTCCCTCTCAATTCATTTGTATTGTCAAAAGCAATTGGACATACATACATTCATATATATATATATATATATATATATATATATATATATATATACATACATACATGCTAGAAAGTCATTACTATGTTATCGTAAAGGCTAACTAAGCAGAACATATATCATTATCGAACAGAGTTCATAGGTCTATACATGGTATTAGGGAACAGGCACGTAGGTCATTCTGTTTGACATTGTCTCCAAGGTTCTCATTGTAAATAACAAAGAGAAATCAAACTACCTTATGGCCTCCTGACCTTCTAGCTTGACCTTATCTTTCTTAAGTATACAAGAGAGAAAAACAGTTGTGAGAAAAGAATTTCTAACTTTCCTTCCACACATACATACATACATACATACATACATACATACATACATACATACAAACCAGAGGCATGCAAGAAAATATAAAGAGGAAGAAAATGTTGTATAGCACATACAAAAGGGATGGTGATGAAACAAAATACATAGAATATGTTGAGCTGCAAAGAGATCTTAAGAAAGGGATCAGGAAAGCAAAGAGGGAAATAGAAAGAAACATAGCTCTTGGAGCTACAACCATTGCAATGAGCTTTTTTCAAAATTACAACAGCAAGCGGTCAATTAAGGAGGAGGTGAAACAGATAAAGGGCAAAAATGGAGGTATCTTGGAAAACGAACAAGATGTGGCAAATATTCTAAATGAGTATTTCACAGAGGTTTTTACAAAAGAAAAAACAGATGACATGCCACAGGTTGACAATCAATCCAGTCAAACCCTAAGAGAGATCAGGATAAATGAGGAGGAGGTACTAAAGGGACTAGCAGAATTAAAATCAAACAAATCACCTGGGCCAGATGGGATATTTCCAACAGTACTTAAAGAAATGAGGGAAATTATGTATAGGCCGTTAACTCGATTATTTCAAATGACACTTAGAACAGGGGATGTTCCCACTGACTGGAAGACAGTAAATTTCATACCAATCCACAAGAAAGGGGACAAAACTGAGCCAGGAAATTACAGACCAATCAGTCTCACCTGCATCACCTGTAAAATGTTGGAAAAAATGATTAGACAGAAAATAGAGGAGCATCTCAATGAAAACCATATTCTTGGAGATAGTCAACATGGGTTTAGACGAGGCAGATCATGTCTTACTAACTTAATACATTTTTTTGAACATGCAACTGCAGCTGTAGATCACGTGAAAGCATATGATATGATATACTTAGATTTCCAAAAAGCTTTTGATAAGGTTCCACACCAAAGACTGATCCTCAAATTGGAAGCTGTAGGCATTCAGGGTCATGTAAGTAGATGGATTATGAACTGGTTGATGTATAGGAAACAGATTAGAGGAGTCACTTCTAACTGGAGTGAGGTTGTTAGTGGAGTTCCACAGGGATCAGTACTAGGGCCTTTGCTTTTTCTAATCTATATTAATGATCTGGACTCTGGGATACTTAGCAACCTTGTCAAATTTGCAGATGATACTAAAATAGGTGGCTTAGCAGATACAATCTTGGCAGCACATGCTATTCAGAGGAACTTAGATAAATTCAGTTGTGGGCTGACACCTGGCAAATGAAATTCAATGTGGACAAGTGCAAGGTAATACATGCAGTAAAACAAAAATGTCCACTATAATTACACTATGGGAGGTACAGATCTAGATGAAGTAATGCATGAGAAAGACCTAGGAATCTATGTGGATTCACTTTCTCCATCCAAACAATGTGGGGAAGCAATACAAAAGGCATACAGAATGCTAGGGTATATCGTCAAAAGTGTAGAATTTAAGTAATGTTAAGACTGTACAATGCGCTAGACCTCATCTGGAATACTGTGTACAGTTCTGGGCACCACACTTCAAGAAGGATATTGCTGCTTTAGAGACAGTTCAGAGGAGAGCAACCAGACTTATTCCAGGTCTGAAGGGAAAGTCCTACTCGGAGAGACTGAGGGAACTGAACCTTTTCACCCTGGAACAGAGGAGATTACGTGGGGACTTGATCCAAGTCTTCAAAATCATGAAAGGTTCCTCAAACCAGAGGAGCTTTTCCAGATCAGCAGGGACACACGCACCAGGGGACAACAAATGGAAATTGGGCTTCAAGGCATTCAAGATGGAAAGTGGTAGAAGCTGAAAGTTTGGGAACATTTAAAAATAGACTGGATAGGATCCATGGATCACTTAGATATTAATGGACACCAAACGAGCATGATGGGTCGAATGGCCTCCTCTCGTTTGTAAACTTTCTTATGTTCTTATGTTCTTATGTTCTTATGAATGTTCCCTAAGCATGTTTCAAATGTTCCCTAATTTATGTTACAAATGTGCCTTAGCACCTCTCTCTCTCTCTCTCTCTCTCTCTCTCTGTCTCAATTCAGTGCATTTGTATTGTCAAAGCAATTGGACATGCATACATACATACATACATATATATGGAAAATAAACAATATGTGTACATCTCTGCATTAATGGTGCCCTAACAGATGTGCAAGTTACATGACAGACAGACAGACAGACACTCACACACACTTTCACACACACACACACACACACACTTTCACAGACAGACAGACAGACAGACACACACACACACACACACACACACTTGTATACCTGACACGTATAGAAGACTGGATAGGGAGATATAAATAGCAATGGGGAGACTCTTGTACTTGGTGTGGCTCTATCCATATAGTGGGGCCAGCAGCCACTTAGCAGGTGTAGCAATAGAAGCTCAGCCTGGGGAGACTGGATTTAGCATTTCCTCTCCATTTTGATAAGTATCCATAATCATTTCTGCAAAATACTTCTATGATACCTATGTATGTTTTTTACTTGTACTATATTATACTATCAAGTATCAGTGTACACATACAATGTGACCTGTTACATTAATACAGAGGCCACGGAAGGCCAGATCACTAATAGCCACTGTCCCCTGATATTACACTTTTTTACAATCACTTTGGCACTCATTTCAGAACCTTGATGTCATTTTTCAAAACTCTAGACGCTAAACTCACACCCGATGATCAAAATGCACATTTTTCAATTGCTTGGATACAATACACATCAACCTCAGATCATTTGTTCATTGAACTAAAATGATACAACTTAACGTCAAAGTATTACCATTTCAAAATGCAATTCACACATTACATCTGAGATCACTGTCTATTCATTTCATTACAAAGATCTAACTATCAATTGATACAGCTGCTCAAAATGATAAGTGACTGTTGCATTACTCTTAATTCATAGTTTTATGGAAACTGACGAACAGTATTCCATGTTTCGATCATGAAAGTTTCAGGATAATGAGATCCATTGACACCAATAACCGAGGAGCATGAACCAGTTGGACTACATTATCTATGGATGTAATATTTCATCATCATTCATCATCATGTAGCACTTTTCCACACCATGTTTTCAGTGTGGAAGGAAAGTTAGAAATTCTTTCTCTAATACCTGTTTTTCTCTCTTGTATACTTAAGAAAGATAAGGTCAAGCTAGAAGGTCAGGCCAGAAGGTAGTTTGATTTCTGCTTGTTATTTACGATGAGAATCTTGGAGACAATGTCAAACAGTATGATTGAAGTGCCTGCTCCCTAATCCATGTGTTGATCTATGAACTCTGTCCTATAATGATATAAATTCTGCTTAGCTAACTTTTAAGATAACATAGTAATGACTTTCTGATTATAACCAGCTCTTTGATTTTTGTGAATAAAAGCTCTGACTGTTAAAATGAAGGCAGAGCGACTTTGGGATCTTCTTGAGTCACTGTTCCTCTCCACGCTGCGTGTATTAAAGGCTTTGCAACTAACGCTCCAACCTGGTTGAAGATGATTGTTCTTCCACATCAGATTTGACATTACTGTATGTATGCAGGCCCTTGTAATTGCTTTTCCAATACTGCCAACTGGTTATTGATGATTGATTTCACATTGTGGTACGAGTATCGAGTGAAATGAGTGCTATCCACCCGAGCAACACAGTGATAACATGGAGCCGGCAGGTCATCCAGGTCACAATAGAGGTCAAGCAGTGGGAGGAGGAAGACGTGGTGGTCAAAGGAATGGAAGGGGACATGCACCCCTTCTGAGAGGTGGTCGTGGGCCTCGTCATAGAGGAGGGCTTAGGCCTCACCAGAGAGGCAGCCATGGGCCTCATTTGAGAGGTGTTGGGGGAACGTGGTAGAGGACAAGGCCACGGACCAGACAGCGGCAGCAACAGCAAATAGTGTCCAGTGAAATCCGAGAAATAGTTGTAGAACATGTTGTAAATCATGGCATGACCATGACTGAGGCAGCTACAATGATTCAATCAAACCTCAGAATCAACTCAGGATCAACTGTGGCCTCAATCATCAGAAATGTCCGTACTGAGAAGCGGCAAGTCTTCAGCATGCACTAAACATTAGGCTACTCTCAATTGTCAAATGACTGTATACTGCATACCAATGTGTAGCACAGAGTATAGTGTGCCTTTTGAAAGAAATGCAGAGTGAAGCAGCTGATGACTGAGTATGTTCAGGTATGTTCAGTTTCAAGATGCCTCTTGTGAAAAATGGTTGTGAGAACCTGAACCTGAACACAGGGCTGATGGAAATTTAGAAGTACAGTAATCAATCCTTTGTTTTGCTTTTTACACTAAGCCAGGTGAGGAACACTGCAGTTGACATTTTACTGTAGTTTTGTTCGTTTTTGTAGCTAATTATTTTTGCATGGATTCAAAGAAACCTATGGTGTGATTTGATTGTATTGCATCAATACATTTCAGATTTTGTTCAATGATTCCACTGTGTCTGTAGTATTCTCTCTACTAGTCCTTTTACAGTGATGTATTTATGTGTAGTACCATAATGAAACATGTATCACATATTTTGTACTACAATATTTAATGATTGTACGAACAACTACACAGTGAAACTATCGGTATCTTCTGTGTTACTATGTTACTATGGTATTTCATGATAAATGAGTTATTTGAACCAACAAGTCTGCAAGTGCTAGGTTTCTTTAAAGATATGAATGCACAATGCAATGTTTTGAACATTGGACAGCCTGTGTTACAAGTGATGACCGTTTTGAGTTTTGTGTCTAGAGTTTTGAAAAATGACATCAAGGTTCTGAAATTAGTGACAAAGTGATTGTAAAAAACTGTATATTCATCCTATTTAATGTGCTCTTTTAAAATGTACTTTTCTTTTTTATGTTGCCATTTCTGTTCTACCAATGTTTCAGTTGTTAGCCAAAGATTGACAGAGTACATCTCATACACACAGGCCAGACAGCAAAGATTTCTTTTTGAAATTCAATTACAAATGCTGCATGAACTCATCAATACGATTAGAGCTCCTGAAAGCAATATAACTAACTCACTCTACAGCATCTCATTAGCAGTGAAAAGAAACCAAGAAAGTTGGGACAGTCGACTGTTTACCACTATGTAACATCACCTTTTCTTTTAATAACACTTATTAAGCACTTGGGCACTGAAGACACCACTTGGTTAAGTTTAGCAAGTGGGATTTCCCCCCATTCATCCATTATGCATTTCCTCAGCTGCGCAACTGCACAGGGCCTTCGTTGTCTTAATTTGCACTTCATAGTGCGCCACACATTCTCAATTCGGAGACAGGTCAGGACTGCAGGCAGGCCATGCTAGCACCCGCACTCTCTGCCTACGCAACCATGTGCTTGTAATCTGGGCAGAATGTGGTTTGGCGTTATCCTGCTGAAAAATGCAGGGACGTCCCTGGAAAAGATGATGTCTCGATGGCAGCATATGTTGCTCCAAAATGTGTACATCTCTTTCTGCAAAAATGGTGCCCTCACAGATGTGCGAGTTACATGACAGACACTCATACACACTGTCACACCCATACACACACAAACACACACTTTCACAGACAGACACACGCACACACACACACACACACACACACTTTCACAGACAGACAGACAGACACACACACTTTCACACACAATCACTTTCACAGACAGACACACACACACAAACTTACATACATACATACATACATACATACAGTGAGGGAAAAAAGTATTTGATCCCCTGCTGATTTTGTACGTTTGCCCACTGACAAAGAAATGATCAGTCTATAATTTCAATGGTAGGTGTATTTTAGCAGTGAGAGACAGAATAACAACAAGAAAATCCAGAAAAACGCATTTCAAAAAAGTTATAAATTGATTTGCATGTTAATGAGGGAAATAAGTATTTGATCCCCTATCAATCAGCAAGATTTCTGGCTCCCAGGTGTCTTTCATACAGGTAACGAGCTGAGATTAGGAGCACTCTCTTAAAGGGAGTGCTCCTAATCTCAGCTCGTTACCTGTATAAAAGACACTTGTCCACAGAAGCAATCAATCAATCAGATTCCAAACTCTCCACCATGGCCAAAGAGCTGTCCAAGGATGTCAGGGACAAGATTGTAGACCTACACAAGGCTGGAATGGGCTACAAGACCATCACCAAGCAGCTTGGTGAGAAGGTGACAACAGTTGGTGCGATTATTCGCAAATGGAAGAAACACAAAATAACTGTCAGTCTCCCTCAGTCTGGGGCTCCATGCAAGATCTCACCTCGTGGAGTTTCAATGATCATGAGAACGGTGAGGAATCAGCCCAGAACTACATGGGAGGATCTTGTTAATGATCTCAAGGTAGCTGGGACCATAGTCACCAAGAAAACAATTGGTAACACACTATGCCGTGAAGGACTGAAATCCTGCAGCGCCCGCAAGGTCCCCCTGCTCAAGAAAGCACATGTACAGACCCGTCTGAAGTTTGCCAATGAACATCTGAATGATTCAGAGGAGAACTGGGTGAAAGTGGTCTCAGATGAGACCAAAATCAAGCTCTTTGCCATCAACTCAACTCGCCGTGTTTGGAGGAGGAGGAATGACCTCAAGAACACCATTCCCACCATCAAACATGGAGGTGGAAACATTATGCTTTGGGGCTGTTTTTCTGCTAAGGGGACAGGACAACTGCACCGCATCAAAGGGACGATGGACGGGGCCATATACCGTCAAATCATGGGTGAGAACCTCCTTCCCTAAGCCAGGGCATTGAAAATGCGTCAAATACTTATTTCCCTCATTAACATGCAAATCAATTTATAACTTTTTTGAAATGCATTTTTCTGGATTTTCTTGTTGTTATTCTGTCTCTCACTGCTAAAATACACCTACCATTAAAATTATAGACTGATCATTTCTTTGTCAGTGGGCAAACGTACAAAATCAGCAGGGGATCAATTACTTTTTTCCCCCACTGTACATACATATATATGGAAAAGAAACATTACAAGTATAAATCACAATAAGATGTAATAAAGTACAGATAAACAAAGTGTAATAAAATGTGATCTGTTTGAAAATGCAGGGACGTCACTGGAAAAGATGATGTCTGGATGGCAGCATATGTTGCTCCAAAATGTGTACATCTCTTCTGCAAAAATGGTGCCCTCACAGATGTGCGAGTTACATGACAGACAGACAGACAGACACTCACACACACTGTCACACCCACACACACTAACTTTCACACAGAGACAGACACACACACACACACACACACACACACACACACACACACATACATACATACATATGGAAAAGAAACAATACTTTTATAAATCACAATAAGATGTAATAAAGTACAGAAAAACTAAATGTAAGAAAATGTGATCTTTAATACACACAAATATGTATGGCTGGTCGGATGCGTCTTGGACTCGGGTTCCTCTTCATTACGTATAACGCTTTTGCCTTTTGCTAAAGCTTTCCGTGGAGGGGATCGTGGGTGAGTTTGTACCATTCTTGGGGGGCTCTGCCTTGTTGGGGCGGAGCTGTGATCCAGGTGAACAGCAGATCGGGCATAGGTGGGCATGTGGGCAGAGGAGTAGGAAGGCCGGTCAAGCAAATAAGCTTGCTAAGGTACGCAGCAGCAGCAAGCAGCCCCCCCATCCAGCCAGCCAGCCAGTCTGGCTGGCAGTGACTGAGTGGTTGACAGACGGCAAGCAACGGAATGTACGTGCTCTGTGATGTCATAGCAGTCAGCTGAGAGAGGCTCGTGATGTCATCGCTGAGCTGGCTGGCTGGCTGGCTCTGTGTGTGTGTGTGTCTGTGTCTGTCTGTTTTTCTGTTTGTCAGTCTGTCTGTCTGTCTGTCTCTCTCTCTCTCTCTCTCTCTCTCTCTCTCCCTCTCAATTCAATTCATTTGTATTGTCAAAGCAATTGGACATACATACATACATACATACATATATGTAGCGTAAGGTACACTTATACATTTCAATTAAAGAAGTGAATTCATAGTATCACCTTATCACGAATCCTGGAGTCTTGTAGAACTCAATTTCTGTAATAATTGGACGCAGACACCAATTCCAAAGATATAAATTGTCAAATTTATTTAAAAACAAAGACTAAATGTAGCACTACACTAATTATACAAAAGGGAAAAACTAATTAAAATTCAACTCTAGATCAACAAATCAAAGACAAATCACTTCCGTGACCAAATCAAAGACCATGGGATCCCATAGGATAACACACAAATCGTTAAACAAAAAAGGTTATAAACACATTGACTACAATACCGGTTAGTAATTCTAGGAATCACTAAGAAACAGTTGAAAGTGCTAAATTGCAGTTTCAGAAGATGAAAAAAAACTGTAACTGATGGGATATGTAGTACTTTATACTCGAGTGGTCTATGCGATTACACCCTGTTGGTGTTATTAAGAACGCCAAGTACCAGAATGCAGAGCGGGACTTTTTTGTGCCGTGACTTGTCGGGGGAAAAAGGCGCAGAAAAAACGGACAAGAAGGTGAAGGTAGTATGGCGGTGATGCACGCGTTGGTGAAGTGGGAAAGCGGGGTCGACAAAGACTCTTACAGCGTGATTCCCACTGCTTGCTTTCGCAATTTTGATTTATTCAGCATTGCTGATGATGACGAAGAGACGACTCGAAACTTCAGAGCAGAGTGGAGAGACACGAACAAACCTCCAAAAGGTGGATGGCCTGTCCATGAAGCGCAGATCATTATGACTGGTAACAATGTTTATTTAAAAAAAAAAAAACATTAAAGTCTTTACATGCTATTTGATATATACAATCACAGTATATTTGAAATGAATGTTTAAGTTATTAATGTGTTGTACGTCTAACATACTCTTATAACATGGTAGGTGGTGGTGAGGGCGCTAAAAACTCGTCATACTTGACTGGCATTTGTAAGAACGATTTATTGTGTGTTGTGCTTTACAATAAAATCCCCCAAATCACAAAATAAATTAAACCAGATATAATTTAACTTCAGTTTTGATTCAGTGTTGGCTGTTCATCTTAATTTGTGTGGTCAAAGCACAGTATTTTTATGACAAATAAATATAATCCCCAAATATCTGTGGACATAATGCAGGGTTTTATTTATTTTATTTTTATTTTAGGAAAAGAAGGCGAACTAAGAAGAAAACTTAATGACCTAACAAAAATGCCCTGTCCTAAAATGAAGAGAGTACCTAAACCAAACAAAAAACTTCAAATTTCAGATGATAGTGACCTTGACCTAAACTCTTTTCCTCTCTGAATACAGCACAAAATAAGAAAGAAAACCGATGGAGCTTCAAGAATTAGATCCCGTCATATTCTACAGACATTTAAAGAGTCCAGTGAAGTTGAGCTACAGCAAAACGTTAAGCAGCTCGAAAAGGAAAACACAAGACTTAAAAATGAAAACCAATGTCTTCGAAACCGTATGGTTGATGGTAAGTTTTTTTATTTATAGCAAATAATTCCTTACCTTGATAAATGTTATTCTTCAGTAATTTAGATTCCAGAGTAATGTATTATAGTTGATCATACTGAAGTAATCTAGAACCACAATACAGACTCTTAATGTGCACTGTCTAATAGTTTAATAATACTGATTATTAAATAAAGTTTTTCAACATAACTTCATAATCCTACATTAATGACTATATGCATTACATTAGACCTGGAAATTCTTGTATTTTATCTTTTTTATTTTTTTTGTAGCTAATGTTAATGACCCACAAAAAGGTCAGTTTGCCAATAACATAGAGCAAGTCTCTCAAGTATAATTGCAGGCATTGATGGTTTTGTTTTCACTTTGCATTAAATATATTACTAGAAATGATTATCATTTAATACTAAGGTTTTTTTCTCCAGAGATTCCAGACCTTTTGGACAATCTGAAAAAAATTGTAACAAAAGCCACATTTATCAGCAATGAAGACAAAAGTGTGTCACCATCAAGTGGTTCTGACAGCCCCACAGCAAATTGTTCTGAATCTGACAAAGAATCACCAAAACAGGTATAACACTCTTGGTCTACAATATTACAAAGACAAGGTAAAAATATATATATTGAAAACAAATATTGGTTGTAAACAATCTAATGATGCTACATTATCAGTTATATTCATAGTTATAGTTGATAATAAGAATGTAATTGAATTATGGGTGTCACAGATTCACTGACTTTATTATGTCTGTAAATTAATAAACTTAGAATTGAGACATACTGTGGTCTTTAATAACACATTTCTGTAACAAAATCACAGCCTTACTGATAATGTATTCCACTTAACATAATATAAGAATAGTTTGGGGATAAACTTGTTTTTTATTTACCATTGTCTTTTAGGTGGAAAAGTTCCCAGGCACTGGAGTTTACATTGACAAACTGTCCTGGATCCTTGCAGAGAGGTGCAGCACGAATACGTCATATGCAAGAACCCTGACGGTTGCTGTCTTTGACTTTCCAACATTACTAAAGAGCAATCTTCGTGGTGGTGGCAGCAAGAGAGATCCAACTTCGGAGACATTAAGATCCTCATTGATGTTATTGAGGATCATATACAGCTGCCTTCGGAAGGACACGACGTGTTTCAGTTGCGGGGCTTTGCAGCCCAGCGGGACCCTCTTAATGCCGGACATCAGCTGCCCGAGCCGGTGCGGATGAACGGAGGGACGTTAGACAGCGTTACCTTCCGGGCAGGAGCAGCGAGCGGCAACACCGGGGTGAAAGTGTCGTCTAACACTGTGCCATTAGCCACTAGCTGATTGAGCAGATCAGTGGTTTTTAAGAAGATAACAATGGCAGCAGACTTGATATTTTCACACCCTGCTACCTCCCCAACCGCTAACACACACTGCTCTAGGGGGCAGAACTGCACCGGAGCGATCTTGACTCCATGGCGTCGGGTCAGTTTTTCAAAAGACGCATTCAGGGGGTCCGACCCCCCGACCCGGGAAGAACTACCGGTACTCCCCCCTCCCCTCCCCTGTTCCCCCACAATAAGAAAAGCACTGAAAACAGAAGACAAAATAAACAAACTGAAAAAAGTAAAGCAACAAAAAAACGCAGCCAAAGGACAGAGCTCTCAGCAGCACTCCCGCTCACTGCAGACCCCTCCCACACACTCCCAGCTGAGAGAGAGAGAGAGAGAGAGAGAGAGAGAGAGAGTTAGTGTCTGTCTGTCTCTCTCTCTCTGTAGATGCATCATAGGGAACATATGTAACAATCTCTCTTTTTGTTTACCAAAAATGAGAATGAACGTATTTCAAGTGGGTGTTGCCTTGGTTGGAAACGTTTTAAGATTATTTATGAAGTGTAAAGTGGATTAGTCTCAGTTCTCCGTAGTTTTCAATGTATGTGCCATTCAGTAGCGTTCATGTTACAGATGTGCCCTATGCAGTGGTAGGGTCAATAAAATGTCAGTAAAACTTTATTTTAGCAATTATGGAGGGGAAGAACTGCAAATAGAGGGTCCCCACTAATTATCTAACTTACCAACAACGTTTCAAATTAGGTCTTGCGAAGCTGCCAAATAATGCTGTATAATCGTATGTGTCTTCATACACCGGCTGCTATAGTCTGATAGCTTTGATTATATATATATATTTTCTCGTGAACCACAAATGCTATTTGCTTGATTTTTACAGAGTATGTTATAAATACCATTCTTATGAAGCCTGACAAATTGTATGCTGTAATTATGAATATTTTCAAATCATTTGTTTGTTTTTCCTAACATGTTACAAATGTTCCCTATGTGAAAGATGCATTATATCTTAATAACGTCTAAACAATTAAAGATATACAGATTATTATTTTCGGTAAAGTTATAACACATTGCTATTAACTATGTGTGTCAGTAAAAGTTTAAAAAATCCTAACAATTTTTTATTGATCCTGCAAAATAAGTGTTTAGGGAACATTTGTAACATAGTTAGGGTTAGCCACTGGGTAAGGGTTACATCTTCAGCAGTAAGTTTATTCATGTTAATTATTCTCATCAATGTTAAAGAACAATAAGTTCTATCATGTGTGTCGATAAAATGCTGATATTCCATAACGTTTGCTTGTGTATTCTGCAAAACACATATTTAGGGAACATTTGTAACATTAGGGTTACGATTTGCCATAGACGCGGAATGAGTTTGATTGTGATGTTAAATGGGGTTTAAAGACGCAGTCGCCTCGGTGCTGATTACTATTGCTGTGTTTCTCACTTCTACTCCATGCTTGGGAACGCCCACATCCAGTGACGTCAAAACCGGTGGAAAAGCGGGCCGGTTCAAAAAAGATCAGCTGGATCCCAGGCCGAGCAGCAGCTCCGGCTCCAGCACCGGCACCATGTCGCTGGAAAAGCGCTAAGTGAGCTCACAGTGAGCTCAGTGTAATGTCTGCTCTGGTGAGCTCACAGTGTGACCTAGTCCTGAGTTCACGTCTTCACTGGGTAGTCCTTGACAACTTAATTGACTCAATTCTTGGGCTTAATTGGTCAAAATGACCATTGGTTGAAGGTACTCAGGGACTGATGTGTAGAGAGACTTATTAAACCTGCAGGATTGTGGTTTTCCCAGAACAGAATTAACCAGTGTAGCGTTATGTTGGGTGTATTCTGATAAGAGCATTTTAGCTCTGAGCTGAAGCACTGATCTAAAGAAGACCTCTCCCCCCCAAATTTATCAGATTTCCTTAACTCATCAGCATGTGAACTGGTTTACATCAAAGTGACAGTCTTGGGAGGATGGCACCAAGAATGGGCCAAATAGCTTGGAATCCCTGCTGTGAGATGTCTGGGGAAGGGGGCCTGTAGGAAATAAAAACTCTTTGAAATGGACGAGAGCCGAAATCCCGACACAGAGCTACGAACCCGTGCCAACCGGCATTTCCAAAAGATGGCATGGATTGACATCAGTCATAAATCAAGCCCCCCTCCAATAGGACACTGGGGGCTGAAACCGAAATCCAATCTCACAAACTAAAGAACCAATCACCTATTGATCTGACAGGCCTATAAAGGATAACGCACGGCATCTCTATCTCTCTCTCACCTAAACCAGTAACTCGCTGCCACAGCTGAACTTGTATCTCTGTTGCCAGAACCGGAACCAGAAACCAACTAAGTCTTTGCCAGCAACAGAAGGGTTAAACTGGGAGAAGGAGATTGAGCCGTAGGAAGAATTCTTTTAAAGGACTTTATTAAATAAAGAACTTTACAGACTGAGTCTGATTTGAGTCTTAAGAAACTTGACCCTTGGAACGAACAGGGCCCTGCTTTCCTCAAAGACTTTGTCTTCAAGTTTGTGGTTAAAATACTTAATTTAATCCCTGTATTGTATGGAATAATAATAACAACTGTAAAACATAAGAGAAGGGCCTAATAATAAACACAATACACAATAGACTAGAACCCTTAGAATATAATAATACGAACATCTTCATGATTAGTATGATTGTACTTTGGATAATATATTAATGCAAGTTGATAACATATTTTACAGAAAATGGGTTTTAGGAATTGTGACCAAAAAACTAAAATAATTGCTTCAGGGACCACTGCTCCTTTTATCAAGACCAATGTATAGCCCACTTTTCTTTTAAATTATGTTTAAAACAAAATTGAAGAAGCAGTGGTTAGTTCTGAATCAAACATATTGACCCCCTCACTCAATCTGTAAATCCTGCAGCAAACATTGGAATATGCATAGATATTTGCACAGACTGGTATAAATGTCCCTTATAACTAACCAAATGCCATTTTTGTTGTTTGAAAAGTGCCCAACATCTTACCAGTATGTCCTTTTAGTATGTCACAAAGGTTCCCTAAGGCACAGAAACTTAGAATACAGAGCAAACACAAGTTTCAACCATTGAAATACTTACTAATTTGATTGTTTCACGGACATCAATATCTGGACAATCATAAATATCAAGACTGGCCGTTTCTGGTGCACCTCCAAGCAGCACATGGATCATTGCAGGACTTCCGATATGGAGGGAATTGTGTAGCCTTGTGTAGGTCTACAATCTTGTCCCTGACATCCTTGGACAGCTCTTTGGCCATGGTGGAGAGTTTGGAATCTGATTGATTGATTGCTTCTGTGGACAGGTGTCTTTTATACAGGTAATGAGCTGAGATTAGGAGCACTCTCTTAAAGGGAGTGCTCCTAATCTCAGCTCGTTACCTGTATAAAAGGGGACAATATTAGGTATAGATATCCTTAGAGAAGCCGGTGCACTAGTGGATGCTAATAATAATTGCATAATATGGACCAATACACACGGGAATAAAAAGAATACACAAAGATACGCAACAAATTGTGCTAGTATCTCACTCACACCGTCAACACCTCATATATGGCCAGACACACCACTTGGACACGTATGTCAGGAATTTCCTGATGTTTGGGCAACACATAAACTAGATTGTGGTCTGGCACAAATTGAACCTATAGTAATCCCAGGTCCAGTACACAAAGCACATAAACAGTATCCTATTAAACCAGAAGCTTTTACAGCAGTTCAGACAATTATTCAAACATTGCAAAATGAAGGAATAATACGCGAAACGCATTCAACCACTAATTCTCCAATCTGGCCAGTGGCAAAACCAGACGGCTCATGGTGACTCACAATTGATTACACACAATTGAATAAAGTTACACCCCGGTTACACCCGATTGTAGCCAATCCCAACACTATATTAAATGATTTGAAACCTGAACACTCTATTTTTACCGTCCTGGATATTAGCAATGGATTTTGGAGCCTGCCACTCCACTCTGATTCCCAAGATAAATTTGCGTTTACTGTATGTGACAAACAGTACACATGGACTAGAGTGCCACAGGGATTTCACAACAGTCCGACACTCTTTCACCAGGCAATGGCCAAGACCTTAGAAGGAATGGATCTGACACCCTGGAATAGTTTAATCATCCAGTACGTGGATGATCTTTTGATTGCGTCTCCTGATGAGTCCTCGGTGTCTTACAAAAGGCAGGATTTAAAGCAAGCCCTAAGAAAGCACAAATAGGCTTAACTAAGGTTCAATATCTCGGACACAACATTTCACAAGGACAAAAATCTATGACGCATAATAGGCAAGAAGCCATTCTAAATATGCCAAAACCACATAATGTTAGGGCTGTGCGTAAAGTTATGGGGCTCCTTAATGATTGCCGCACTTTCATCCCTAATTTCACACAAGCCACAGGTCCGATACAGGCGTTAATCAAAGGGAGCCCGGCTCCCTTGGACCCCATAGACTGGGGACATGAACAGGAAATAGCCTATCGTGTAATAAAACAGGCTCTCAGCAATGCCCCCGCCCTCGGGTTACCAGATCATACTAAACCATTTCACCTCTACTGTTCCCAAGATGGGATCTATTATACAGCAGTTCCGACACGTCCCGTCGCCTATTACTCCACAAAGCAACCTACGGTAGCAGCAGGCATGCATCGCTGTATGGCAGCAGTAGACTGCGCCTCTTGGGCAGTGCAGGCATGCGATTCGATTGTAATGAACACACAGTTGATTCTGCACACAGGACACACGTTAGTTGAATTATTACACACCGGCAAATTGCGTTCAGTCTCCGATAGTAGACGAGCTAGATGGGAAGCTGTTTTGCTCCCCAGAGATAAATCCATACAAATAATAAAAGACACACGAGTAAACCCAGCAGATGGGATGTTAGGGGAGGGAGAAGAGCATACATGCTCTGAGCTGGTTCTCCAGGAGGACCACAGTCGCTTCCTAGAAAACCCCCTCACAGACCCTGACTTGGAACTATATGTTGATGGATCCAGGAAAATAAAAGATGGAATTCCCCACACTGGGTGGGCGGTGGTATTGGATGATAGCACCGTCGTAAAAACAGGATCCCTGCCAGGACACTGTTCAGCCCAAGTGGCAGAACTCGTGGCGCTGACTGAGTCATTAAAAATAGCGAAAGACATTAAAGTTAACATTTTCACTGACAGTCACTATGCATTTGGAGTAGTACACGACTATATGGCAACCTGGGAACGTAGAGGGTTTATAACAACAGCAGGAGAAGTAATCAAAAATTATGAGTATGTCCTTAGTTGAATCATGGACAGATAACAAATGTATCCAAATGACACGCACCTATGCAAATGCCCTTAATAAAACAAAATGTTGGGTTTGTTCCCACATTCCACACGACACTAAGAAAGGGGTTCCAATGATCCCCATTCCAATTCCAGGATTTTCTGATTATTCACAACTTAGAGTTGCCTCTAATGTACGGTATGCATATGATTATGCCTTAGGCATCACAGGAGAATGGTACTTTAGACCGAAGATGGATCAGAATAATCAAAGCAACTACAAAGATACACCAGTCCTCCGGAGGAAAAACCCTCTGGGGATGGCTTGCTGATACCTTTGGTAATCTGGGTATGATTGTGTTACATGGATTGATATCGGTAGTTACTATTCTGCTATGTCTGTATGTTTCTTTTTTATGTCTTAAATACACTGTTCAAAGAGCATCTCAACAACTTTGTAAACCTCATAATGTATCTACTATGGTTACAGCTGCAATTAAAACACCCTCGTTGGCAGACTTTCTCTAAATTTCTACTAAACGACACCGTCCCTCACTCGGGAGGAGCAAAACTCACACACCCATTGACACAAATCTTATTCTATCCCCTTGGTTCTGGAGGCTCCATGTGACTGAGGACAAATGGATTTAGTATCAAAGGCAATAAACCTCATGACTCAAGGAAAACCAAAGGATGCATTGGAAAGATACTATTACAAAGGTCACTCTGCTCCATGAGACACCTTCAGGACATTCTGTACATTCACATTTAGGGACACACACTTATCGCTCTCCCAGACAGCAGGGACACCCTTACACTCGCCGTACACACATATACACCCCACGGGGAAGGGTTGGGATGAAGGAGCTGAAAACGCAGCGTCAAATCTTCCTAACCCCTAAGGGGATTTGCTTGTAACTGACAAACATAACTTTTTGGCTTCTTTCTGCTTTGCTCTATTGCCAAACAGCAGAGAATGAAGACTCTGTATAGGAAGTTGAAGAAAGTGTTTTGTGATAACTATATAATGTTTTATATTAATACTAGCATTAGAAGTAGTTTGTATACAGACTGAGCAGATTAGATTTAGCAGCACAAGTAAAGGGTCAACAAGGTTGGTTTGTTAGAAACTCCTGTCAGTAATGAAAGATCACACAGTGCCGAAATAGCCTACAGATGTCTGCTGAGAATTTGTTTATGACTTAATCGTTTCTCCAGATAGGCAGGAATTGTTTCTGTTAACGAGCGATTGACACTAGGTAAATGACGACCGTGGGATCGCATCTTCCTAGTGCACATCAAAGACGGACATCTGCTTTGGATCCATCACCTCTTCACGGGAGGACAGATCATAAAACGGACCCGGACCTGTATCTTCTGATTGGATGAACGGCCATAAGATGTTACGTCATTTTCCTATAAAGCTGCACTCATGTTGGTAAACATTAAGTCTCACTGAAGGAATTATTCCTGACGTGGGGCTTCCGAGCGGCTCGATTAAAGTTCTATTTGCTTTATCTCCACGATTTCTCCACTTATTTCCCACACGGTTCTACACCATATAATCACAGTTTAAACGATATTAAATCAAATCGCAGCCAATCAGCTTTTCTTCATTTTGAAATCATTTAATGAGAGCATTACATTTATTTTGGTAAGACTAAATTAGAATGCATATTTCCTGTAACCAACTAAACACATTTATACATTTTGCTACAAGTAAGACTTTAAAAATAGATCATGTAGTACTGTATACCCGCTGCTACAGCCATCACTGTGATTCTCTCTCCGTCACAAGAGGCACGTCATCAGGGGCCCAGTTGATAAGGACAGTACAGGAACCTAAAACATGCACTGCAGCAGTCACATGATTCACAGCAAAAAAAATGTTACAATACAGCTTCATGTGAAACCCTCAAAACCCAGCACAGAAGACTGGTGAATAATCATGTACTGGCACTAGGAAACACATGAAAACAAAAAACAATAAGCTCGTACCTTATCCATATTAAGATCTCTTTGTAGTGGCCTTACATAGATCATGGCAGAGCCAATGTGGATTTCTGGGTCCCTTCAATATTTCATGAGTACCCCTCATCAGGGCAAGGAATAACATCCAAGATCCTGAAATCTTCATGAGTTCAAATCCAGCCCCTCACTCAGTTTAGGATACGATTCCAAGAACTGATTTCTGAATCCTTCACAACTGCGCTCACATCCTGACATGAAATACAACTCAAATGTGAATCTAATGAACATCTTACTCACTAATAGACAACCTTGGATTCACAATAGGTTTCTATTCTATTCATTTGTATAGCATGTGCACGTAGAACAAGCGAATGGATCACAAACGGGCAAATATTCCCGATCTGAATTCCACACATTTCATTAGGAGAGGCATCTGAAAGGATTTGGGGAGCTTTCAAATTGTAATAGTTGATGATATTTCAGTAGCACAGGACAGTGCTTTAATAAAACGTCTAAAATATCCAAGGTACATATAACATTACATGTCACTCATATAGCTGTCTTGTTTTCCCAATGTTTCTTGTGCTGTGCAGTATATGTACAACTAAATAACACTTTATAAGATCTGTCTTCTAGTTGTTTTACGGTGCTGCTCTGGTTGCGCTGCGGGTTAAACGCCCAGAGCATCAGAGCGGCGGCGTCGGAGCAGCACTGGGCCCCCAAACAGCGCGGCTCGAAACCTACATAGAGCCAAACATTTTAACCTTTTGACTTGTCCATTATAACCTCAATTAAATCATTAATATCATATATAACTCTTTTAATAATCATTATTGTAATCATCGCTTCACTGCACCGGCTCTTTTCATGCTGTATTACAGCAGTGCTCTGTTCACACAATCTCTCTCTCTCTCTCTCTCTCAATTCAATTCAATTCAATTCAATTCAATTCAAGGGTGCTTTATTAGCATGACAAACAGTTTCGTAGTGTTGCCAAAGCAGTTAATATTATATACATAAATTGAAAAATAATAAAAGGTAAGAAAAATAATGTATAAATAAAATCTTAATAGACATGTACATTTACTTTATTTATACTTAACAAGTTTACAGCTGGTGCTCCTGTATGTTTTCACAGTGAGCCCCTCAGGCTGTGGCAGGCGGCTACATATTGGGCGGCCAGGGGGGCAGTGTGTCCCTCCCCCAGGAGGATAGCTATTTGTTTTTCATGTATCAATTCAGAAAATGATTTTACAATATTTATGAATTTATTAAAGAATGTGTCCCTTATTTTGGCATATTTATTGCAGTGGAGGAGGAAGTGCATCTCTGTCTGGACCTCTCCTGTCTCGCAGTGACCGCAGCGCCGCTCCTCTCTGGGCAGCCAGCTCTGCCTGTGTCGGCCTGTCTCTATGGCCAGGCTGTGGTCACTGAGCCTGTACTTGGTCAGGATGCGTCTCTGCTTCGTATCTCTGACAGTGAAGAGATACTCTGTCAGGGTGTTTTCTCTGTTTAGGGCCCGATAGCAATCCAGTTTACTTTGGGAATTTGGTTTCATTGTTCCAATGTTCCAGATAGGAGGTTTTGATTATCTTTATGATTTGGTTGACTCTAATTGGGGGCAGGTAAGCAGTGCTGACCTGAAGCTGGTCTCTGTTCGCAGTATTAGCGGGGGTCAGTGCCGTGAGCTTCAGGGCCAGCTGACTCAGGGGACTCTTTTCAGGGCTGAACTCTTGGGTTTGGAGGACCTTGTACTGCAGTGAGTCTGACTCACTTTTCTTCAGGTGCACCAGAATTGCAGTGCTCTTTTCTTTATATTAATGAGAGTTGGGTAGCGGCCTTATTCTGCCCTGCATGCGTGGTTTGGTGTGTTCTTCTTCTGATTGTGTAGAAAGCTCTTCTTGTTTTGTCTTTGAGTGCCTTCACTGCCAGGTTAAAGTCAGGGGTGCTGAGGACCATGTTGAACAATTTAAGCTCAGCCTCCTGCAGTTGTGCGCTGCTGTGTTTGAGCATCTCAGTGCTGATGCTGTCCGGGATGCAGGCTTTTCTGGGTGGAAGTGCCTGGAGCTTTTTAGATATTTCCTGTAGGGTGATTGGAGCATCAGTTGGGTTTTGATTATTTTTAATTGATTGTTCGAGTAATTTCAGTTTTTCCCTGGGTTCAATTTGTTTGTGTGTCAGATCATTTTGTTGGATATCTTTATAAAGCTTTTCAAAGTATTTTTTCCAAATGGTTCCATTTTGTATTGCCAATTCTTGTTGTTTTGTTGAATTTAAATTGTTCCACATTTCCCAGAACTGGATGTTTTTGATTGGATAGGTGCCTTAAATTTGTTCGTATTGATTTACACTCATCATCAAACCATGTCTGTGTGTGTGTGTGATTCTGGTTTATCTTTTTCTTTGTCTTTTTAAGATTTGCCATTGTGGCTGCAATTTGAAATATTTGATTGATATCATTTATGGCCAGATTTAGTCCTGAGATGTCAGGCTGATACTGTGAGCTGAGGAAAGAGTTGATGATGTTGGTTATTTCTGTAGAACTGATTGCTTTGTTCAATTCCTCTGTGCTGTTTGGAGCCCATCTGTATGTTTAATTAAGGTTGTACAGCTTACCGGGCTGTGTCTGTGTGTTGCTGGCCTGACTTCTGCTTTTCAGAATCGATTTGCAATGGTCATTTTGACCAATTAAGCCCAAGAATTGAGTCAATTAAGTTGTCAAGGACTACCCAGTGAAGACGTGAACTCACGACTAGGTCACACTGTGAGCTCACCAGAGCAGACATTACACTGAGCTCACTGTGAGCTCACTTAGCGCTTTTCCAGCGACATGGTGCCGGTGCTGGAGCCGGAGCTGCTGCTCGGCCTGGGATCCAGCTGATCTTTTTTGAACCGGCCCGCTTTTCCACCGGTTTTGACGTCACTGGATGTGGGCGTTCCCAAGCATGGAGTAGAAGTGGAGAAACACAGCAATAGTAATCAGCACTGAGGCGACTGCGTCTTTAAACCCCATTTAACATCACAATCAAACTCATTCCACGTCTATGGCAAATCGTAACCCTAATGTTACAAATGTTCCCTAAATATGTGTTTTGCAGAATACACAAGCAAACGTTATGGAATATCAGCATTTTATCGACACACATGATAGAACTTATTGTTCTTTAACATTGATGAGAATAATTAACATGAATAAACTTACTGCTGAAGATGTAACCCTTACCCAGTGGCTAACCCTAACTATGTTACAAATGTTCCCTAAACACTTATTTTGCAGGATCAATAAAAAATTGTTAGGATTTTTTAAACTTTTACTGACACACATAGTTAATAGCAATGTGTTATAACTTCACCGAAAATAATAATCTGTATATCTTTAATTGTTTAGACGTTATTAAGATATAATGCATCTTTCACATAGGGAACATTTGTAACATGTTAGGAAAAACAAACAAATGATTTGAAAATATTCATAATCATACAATTTGTCAGGCTTCATAAGAATGGTATTTATAACATACTCTGTAAAAATCAAGCAAATAGCATTTGTGGTTCACGAGAAAATATATATATATAATCAAAGCTATTAGCAGCCGGTGTATGAAGACACATACGATTATACAGCATTATTTGGCAGCTTCGCAAGACCTAATTTGAAACGTTGTTGGTAAGTTAGATAATTAGTGGGGACCCTCTATTTGCAGTTCTTCCCCTCCATAATTGCTAAAATAAAGTTTTACTGACATTTTATTGACCCTACCACTGCATAGGGCACATCTGTAACATGAACGCTACTGAATGGCACATACATTGAAAACTACGGAGAACTGAGACAAATCCACTTTACACTTCATAAATAATCTTAAAACGTTTCCAACCAAGGCAACACCCACTTGAAATACGTTCATTCTCATTTTTGGTAAACAAAAAGAGAGACTGTTACATATGTTCCCTATGATGCATCTACAGAGAGAGAGAGAGAGAGAGAGAGAGAGAGAGAGAGAGAGAGTGGTGCTAAGGCACATTTGTAACATAAATTAGGGAATATTTGAAACATGCTTAGGGAACATTCATAAGAACATAAGAACATAAGAACATAAGAACATAAGAAAGTTTACAAACGAGAGGAGGCCATTCGACCCATCATGCTCGTTTGGTGTCCATTAATATCTAAGTGATCCATGGATCCTATCCAGTCTATTTTTAAATGTTCCCAAACTTTCAGCTTCTACCACTTTCCATCTTGAATGCCTTGAAGCCCAATTTCCATTTGTGTCCCCTGGTTCGTGTGTCCCTGCTGATCTGGAAAAGCTCCTCTGGTTTGAGGAACCTTTCATGATTTTGAAGACTTGGATCAAGTCCCCACGTAATCTCCTCTGTTCCAGGGTGAAAAGGTTCAGTTCCCTCAGTCTCTCCGAGTAGGACTTTCCCTTCAGACCTGGAATAAGTCTGGTTGCTCTCCTCTGAACTGTCTCTAAAGCAGCAATATCCTTCTTGAAGTGTGGTGCCCAGAACTGTACACAGTATTCCAGATGAGGTCTAGCGCATTGTACAGTCTTAACATTACTTCCCTTGTTTTAAATTCTACACTTTTGACGATATACCCTAGCATTCTGTATGCCTTTTGTATTGCTTCCCCACATTGTTTGGATGGAGAAAGTGAATCCACATAGATTCCTAGGTCTTTCTCATGCATTACTTCATCTAGATCTGTACCTCCCATAGTGTAATTATAGTGGACATTTTTGTTTCCTGCATGTATTACCTTGCACTTGTCCACATTGAATTTCATTTGCCAGGTGTCAGCCCACAACTGAATTTATCTAAGTTCCTCTGAATAGCATGTGCTGCCAAGATTGTATCTGCTAAGCCACCTATTTTAGTATCATCTGCAAATTTGACAAGGTTGCTAAGTATCCCAGAGTCCAGATCATTAATATAGATTAGAAAAAGCAAAGGCCCTAGTACTGATCCCTGTGGAACTCCACTAACAACCTCACTCCAGTTAGAAGTGACTCCTCTAATCTGTTTCCTATACATCAACCAGTTCATAATCCATCTACTTACATGACCCTGAATGCCTACAGCTTCCAATTTGAGGATCAGTCTTTGGTGTGGAACCTTATCAAAAGCTTTTTGGAAATCTAAGTATATCATATCATATGCTTTCACGTGATCTACAGCTGCAGTTGCATGTTAAAAAAAATTTATTAAGTTAGTAAGACATGATCTGCCTCGTCTAAACCCATGTTGACTATCTCCAAGAATATGTTTTTCATTGAGATGCTCCTCTATTTTCTCCACTTTCTTGTGGATTGGTATGAAATTTGCTGTCTTCCAGTCAGTGGGAACATCCCCTGTTCTAAGTGTCATTTGGAATAATCGAGTTAGCGGCCTATACATAATTTCCCTCATTTCTTTAAGTACTGTTGGAAATATCCCATCTGGCCCAGGTGATTTGTTTGATTTTAATTCTGCTAGTCCCTTTAGTACCTCCTCCTTATTTATCCTCATCTCTCTTAGGGTTTGACTGGACTGATTGTCAACCTGTGGCATGTCATCTGTTTTTTCTTTTGTAAAAACCTCTGTGAAATACTCATTTAGAATATTTGCCACATCTTGTTCGTTTTCCAAGATACCTCCATTTTTGCCCTTTATCTGTTTCACCTCCTCCTTAATTGACCGCTTGCTGTTGTAATTTTGAAAAAAGCTCATTGCATTGGTTGTAGCTCCAAGAGCTATGTTTCTTTCTATTTCCCTCTTTGCTTTCCTGATCCCTTTCTTAAGATCTCTTTGCAGCTCAACATATTCTATGTATTTTGTTTCATCACCATCCCTTTTGTATGTGCTATACAACATTTTCTTCCTCTTTATATTTTTTTGCATGCCTCTGGTTTGTATGTATGTATGTATGTGTGTATGTATGTATGTGTGGAAGGAAAGTTAGAAATTCTTTTCTCACAACTGTTTTTCTTTCTTGTATACTTAAGAAAGATAAGGTCAAGCTAGAAGGTCAGGACAATGTCAAACAGAATGACCTATGTGCCTGTTCCCTAATACCATGTGTAGACCTATGAACTCTGTTCTATAATGATATATGTTCTGCTTAGTTAGCCTTTAAGATAACATAGTAATGACTTTCTAGCATGTATGTATATATATATATATGTATGAATGTATGTATGTCCAATTGCTTTGACAATACAAATGAATTGAGAGGGAGAGAGAGAGAGAGAGAGACAGACAGACAGACTGACAAACAGAAAAACAGACACACACACAAACACACACACACACAGAGCCAGCCAGCCCGCCAGCCAGCCAGCCAGCCAGCTCAGCCATGACATCACGAGCCTCTCTCAGCTGACTGCTATGACATCACAGAGCACGTACATTCCGTTGCTTGCCGTCTGTCAACCACTCAGTCACTGCCAGCCAGACTGGCTGGCTGTCTGGATGGGGGGGCTGCTTGCTGCTGCTGCGTACCTTAGCTAGCTTATTTGCTTGACCGGCCTTCCTACTCCTCTGCCCACATGCCCACCTATGCCCGATCTGCTGTTCACCTGGATCACAGCTCCGCCCCAACAAGGCAGATCCTCCCAAAAATGGTACAAACTGATCCACGTTCCCCTCCACGGAAAACTTTAGCCCAAAATAAGGGACACATTCTGTAACAACATAATGGATGCCCACCCAACCTGTGACAAAACTGAGAAAAAAGAAAAACACTCAGTCCTCCTGGGGGAGGGACACACAGTCACCCTGGCTGCCCAATATGTCAGCGCCTACCACAGCCTGAGGGACACAGTGACACACGAGCACCGGCTGTAAATATAATGTAAATACTCGTTTGTAATGCATGTCGTTGTATTTCAAAAAAGGAATCTGGAAATAGTAAACCTATTTTCTTTATTTGTATGTATTAAAGATATTAAAGAATAAAGATTAAAGATCACATTTTATTACATTTTCTTTTTCTGTACTTGATTACATGATTCATAATTCTATTATTCATTTTCCGTGTATATGTATATATGTATGTATGTGTGTGTATATATATATATATATATATATATATGTATATGTATGTATGTCCAATTGCTTTGACAATACAAATTAATTGAATTGAGAGGGAGAGAGAGAAATAGAGAGAGAGAGAGAGGAATATGAGCTCCTAAAAACATTTGTTTTTATACATAAGCAGATTTAATTTGTCATTTACAAATGAATATATAGCACTATAAACATACACAGAAGACATGGAATAGAAATTCAGAAGAAAAAGTATTCAAAAAATAATAATTTTAAGAAAAACACAAAAAGAAGAAAGCAGAGAGACAGTTCTGGAAGAAAAGTGAGAAAAGAAAAGCTGAAGACAAGAATTGGAGGTAAGACCTTTCACCTATAGAGACAAATTATTAAACAAAACAATATATATTAATAAAATAAATAAGCATTCTCAGTAGTTGACTCAGCCAATGAAAATGCAGAGCTCCAATTTGAATAGAGTGACAGTAGGAGAGAGCCCAACTGCCACTGAGACTGATACAAATCTATCGAACAGCAGTCTGACTGCAGAGCTGCCTTTTGAAATCCGATACCCTGAAGACATTCGCTCTGCACAGGCTAAGAAGGACTACAAACAAGCTGTGATGAGAGCATCTCCTGAGACCCTCATCCTAGACTACACCGGTAAAGGAGAAAAAGGGTCAAGAACAATCTACTGTTCTACACCGCCTTTCACAAAACCCTGTGCCAGACATACCCCAATAACAACAAGAGGGGCATTAGCAGAGGCAGGCAGATCTCAGTGCTGGTAGAGAAAGACACAGACAGTGTGATGCTCACTTTTAATGTATACCACAACGGGACCATCATGGTGCAGGGCAGCGAGAGTAGCCTGGACCAATTATCTCTCGGCTTCCACACCTCAAAGCAGCAGACTGAGGTAGAGAAACGTGCCAGAGCCAGCCACCCTGCAGTCTGCCCCCAGCCACACGGAGCCAGACAGTGCCCCATCTCCCACAGACTGCCCCCCTGTCTCCCCAAAACTCTCCAGCAACATTAAAACACTAAAGGAATGCCTATCAGTGCTGGAGCTGGAGTTTGCGGAGTTCAGGGACTAAAGATGCAGCACAAGGCTGAGATCCATGAGCTGAGAGCAGCAGTGAGAGACCTGGAGGAGCAGAGACAAACCCTGAGGACGGAGCTGCGCAGAGCGAGGGAGGAGCTGACCTGGACACCCCAGCACAGCTAGCTAAGGAGCCTGCAGAGCCAGCTGGAGGAGCTAAGAGAGGAGCTACACATCACTGGAGCACAGAGACTGCACTGCACTGAACCCACAACACCTCCAACCCCTGACACCTCCAACACTGATGCACCCACTGATCCACCCACACTCCCCACCACTCCTGACACCCCCACTATCACCAGACCTGCCACTAATACACAACCCCCTGAAACGCCACTCCCCCAAAACACACCCGCTGCCCCCACCACTCCCGACGCAAACCCGGAGTGGCAGGTCAACACAGAGGTGGTCATTCTGAGCGACTCCAATGGGAAGTTCCTGGATGAGAGGCGCCTCTTCCCTGGGTGAAAAGTGAAAAAGCTTTGGTGCCCGACAGCACAGAGAGCCCTGGAGCTGCTCTCCAAGAGGAGGCTGTGCCAGGTCAAACACATCCTCATCCACACCGGCACTAACGACCTGAGTGCCCGCAGGGGCGATGCGGCCTCAGCCCTGAGGCAGGTGGCAACGAAAGCCACAGAGGAATTCCCAACTGCCAAAATCACCATCTCCACACTGCTGCCCCGCACAGACGTGCCCCTGCACATCATCCAGGCCATCAACGCAGAAGTGTCCCGAAGATGTGCCCTCCTCCCCAACGTACACCTGGCACACCACTGAGACATCCAGCCACATCACCTGTATGACCACGTCCACCTCAACAAGACGGGTGTGAGGATCTTCGCAAAGGTCCTCAAGGACACAACCCTGGGCCGAAACCCCACACACCCCCACCCCATATCTTGTTCATTTTCCAAAATACTTCAATTTTTGCCCTCTATCTGTTTCACTTCATCCTTTATTGACCTCTTGCTGTTGTAGTATTGAAAAAAGCTCTTTGCATTCGTTATAGAGCTATGTTTCTTTCTATTTCCCTCTTTGCTTTCCTGATCCCTTTCTTAAGATCTATTTGCAGTTCACCATATTCTTTGTATTTTGTTTAGTCTCTATCCCTTTTGTATGCGCTATACCACATTTTCTCTCTCTTCAAATTTTTTTGCATACTTCCATTAAACCATTTTGGCCAATGTTTTTTGGTCCTCAATTTGCTAAGTTTTGGTATAAATTTCTCCTGAGCCTCAAGTAGTATATTCTTAAATATACCCATCCATTTTCAACTGAATCTGATCCAGTGTGCTCCAGTCTACCTCTTCCAAGTGTCGCCTCATACCTTCAAGGTTTGCTTTTCTAAAATTGTAGACCATTGCTTTAGACTTGGGCCTTGTTTCTAGAAAGAATGCCTCAAAGATGACCATATTGTGATCACAGTTTGCTATTGATTCTATAACTAATGTCCCTCTGACTCTATCTAACATCTCGGTTATTTGAAGGGAAATCTGTCAAGGTCACTGTTAAGGTACAACGCTTCAGTTGAAGCAGCCCTTCGGATCCCAGTGAATCGGGCAGTCAGGCCAGTCAGCGTTTCAGCTACAGGGGAGACTTTTCAGCAGGAGACGAGCGCTCGGGAAGAAAAATGCACAGACACAGAAGTAGTCCGTTCGTTTATCTTCAGTTTATTTAAAGTTTCACACAGCCTTTATACAGTCTAACAAACATCTTCAGTGATAGTTACGGGGCAGTCCCGATATGTAGTTACACACCATAATAGTACTGATTTTGCAGTGTTCCCACAAGCAGGTACACATGTCATGCCTCGTGGGAATGTTATTGTCCGAGGATGTGTGTAACCCATAATATATTTGTGTTTCGGGAAGGGGAAAATGTAGCACATACTGTACGAACAACATGTTTTGTGTCTGCCACACCTGCTTGGATTACAAGCAGTTCTGCAAGCTATTTCAGCAGTGTGCATAAGACATAGATAATAAGTAAAGTTATGAATAACTCACAGTTCCTAACTAGTAACTTACTGGAAAGTTTCCTATATTTTCTAACAGTTATACAGTGGGTATATACAATACATAGGAGGCAATTTTACCCCAACAGTCACCGTTGACAATTGGAAACAGCTCCTCAGTGGAATATGCCAGTAATGAGGACATAAGTGTACAAACATAAAGAAAGTCCTGCTATTACAAACTGCCAGCAAATGCATGTAATGCATTACTCATCTATTCAAAATACCTAGTTTACTGCATTACTATGATTATTATTATCCAATATAGAAATATATTAACACATTAGTCTCAGTAACGTGCATTTTTCACCTTTAATTGTGTGTAATTTCCAGGAAAATAGTGTTGATACATTTTGAATAGTCAGTGAAACATATCAATTTTCAAAGACTTCATGTCCCTCTTAACAGCCCTAGCAAACAATGCATTTACAGCATATTAATAAATAAAGAATACTTTAAGGGGGATGGTGTAAAACATCCATAGGAACAGCAGAGAAACTGTAAGTTAAACATGAACCTGAGATATTTCCACAATGTTTCTGGGTTAAAAAATAGGATCACCAAATAAATAAGCAAGTAAATCTTAAAGTACAGCTATAGATAATTCATTTTTGTAAGGATATTATACATTATTGACAATGTTTTCTGTACCAGTTGTTAAAACCCCTAAAAAGAGCACATTATAAATGGTCAATGTGATATATTTCCAGCACACAATCCCCAAAGAAATGACAGGAATTTAGGACTGTGTTGTGGAAATACCATTTTAACTTGTATAAAAGGAAAGCTTTAAAGTTAATCTCTACTTTCTTTGGGTCTCAAATATTTAATTCTTAATTCCCCTAACTGGTCTTGGTTTGTATCGTTGAAATGCAATTTGATCACAGAATTTATCTATTTAACATGTCAAACAGTAGGTGGCAGAGTTTACATTACATTATTTGTCATTTAGCAGACGCTCTTATCCAGGGTGACTTACATTTGTACCCATTTATTATTATTATTATTATTATTATTATTATTATTATTATTAATATTTTTATTTCTTGGCAGACGCCCTTATCCAGGGCGACTTACAACATAACTGCAAAAATACAGTGAAGTACAATCAATCAATCAATCCATTTTTATTTGTATAGCGCCCTTCGCAGGGTAGCCACAGAGTGCTTTACAGACTGGTAAACATACAACAAACGTACAGCAAAATAAAAAACATAAATACAATAAAATCAAATATAGACCTGTAAACATTTTACATGATCTAGAATAAAGTGAGTGAACATTTAAGTAAATAAAGCATTTAGGAACGGAGGAGAGAAAAACAAGAAAACTCCTAAGGATGGCATGTAGGAGAAAATGAATCTCTGGGGGTCCACGGCCTAGGGCCTAGGCCTAATGGTTGCCTCCCCTCCAGGCAGTATACTTATTACAGCAGCAAGGAGATCAGAAAGTTCTTTATCGGTGCTGCTGGCTGTGGTCTTCCCTGTGGAGGAGGCCTCTCGCTGGCCATCGGGGGTGGAGGGTTTGGACCATCAATAGGCTTTGGGTTGCGATGGCTCATCAAACCTTGGGTGTGGATGCCCCGTTGACCCTCCATTGTGAGGTGCTTCTGGGATGGGTTGTGCCTCATCAGACGGGTAGGGAGGTGCCAGTCCCTTTAGTGCTTTAAATGTTAATAAGAGCACTTTAAAGTCTATCCTGTAGTGCACGGGCAGCCAGTGAAGAGAAGCCAATACTGGAGTGATGTGTTCATGTTTTTATGTTTTTGTTAGGATTCTTGCAGCAGCATTTTGGACTGAAGTGCACAAATAGCTCTGTTTGTGCTGCCTGACAGAATGGCATTACAGTAGTCCAATCTAGATGTAACAAATGCGTGTATCAATTTCTCAGTGTCCTGTAACGAGAGGAATTGTCTTAGTCTAGCAATGTTTCTAAGCTGGAGGAAGGAAGATCTCGACACATTCTGAATGTGTGATTCAAAAGATAGATTATGATCACAGATGACACCCAGGTTTCATGCCATCCCCTTAGGGGAGAAATTAAAGATATCATTACTCAGTTTTGTTAGTGAATGATGAACAGTTCGATTTTTGTCTCCTAAAATTATGACTTCTGTTTTGTCAGAATTAAGCATAAGATTTTTTTTTCTCATCCATGTTTTAATCTCAGACAGACAGCAGATTCGTTTTTCTAGGTCTATGGTGTTGTTAGGATTTACTGACAGATATAATTGTGTGTCGTCTGCGTAACTGTGAAAGTTAATATTATGTCGTCGAATGATATCACCTAAAGGGAGCATGTACAATGAAAAAAGTATAGGTCCGAGGACTGAGCCCTGTGGGACTCCGTACTTAACCTCAGTTAAATTTGAGTGGTTCTCGTTAATCTGTGCATATTGGAGTCTGTTTGACAGATATGATTTAAACCATGAAAGCACATTGCGAGATAGGCCAATACTGTTTTCTAAGCGGTGTATCAAGATTTTGTGGTCGATTGTGTCAAAAGCAGCACTTAAGTCTAATAAAATAATAACACTGGTGTGCCCTACATTGGAGGACTGAAACACGTCATTCAATACTTTTAACAGGGCCGTTTCTGTACTAAGGCCGGAACGGAAGCCTGATTGAAATTCTTCATAAAGATGATTATCGGTTAAAAAAGCTTGCAGTTGGTTTTCAACTACTTTCTCTAGAACCTTAGAAAGGAAGGGAAGGTTTGAGATAGGTCGATAGTGTTTAAGTTGGTTAGGGTCGACACTGGGTTTCTTAAGAAGTGGTTTAATTACAGCTATTTTAAATGATTCAGGAACAGATCCTGAGAATAAAGAGACATTGATAATATTGTGTATTCTGTGAATAATTCATGGCAGAGATTGTTTTAGCAGTTTAGTGCGTATAGGGTCTAGTGCGCAGGTTGTTGTTTTCATTTTAGTAATTAAGGAGACCAATTCCTGGTGATTTACTACGTTAAATGAGTCCAAGGTAGGCAGGGGCTGTGAAGGACTGCATGTGTCAGCTATAGTATCTGTGTATGTTTCCTGTTCTATCTGTTTTCTAATGCTGTTAACTTTGCTATTGAAATGATCCATGAAGTCACTACAGGTGAAATTGGGGGGGATGACCTCTGAAGGCTTTACCTTCTGGTTAGTAAGTGTCGCTATTGTATTAGAAAGAAAACGCGGGTTATTCTTATGCGTCTCTATTAAATTGGAGTAGTAGGCAGACCTAGCAGAGGACAGGGCCTGCTTGTATCTTATTATACTGTCATTCCATGCCATGTGAAGACCTCTAGTTTTGATTCTCTCCATTTACGCTCACATCTACGGCATTCTGTTTTAAGTGAGCGAGTGTGTTCGTCAAACCACGGTGAGTGTTTTGTTGGTTTTTATTTGTCGTGTCCTTAATGGGGCTACTAAAGCAGTGCTTAGTGTATTGTTGAAATTATTTAATAATTCATCTGCAGATCCTTCTTTTGATAAAGCTAGCATTTGGCAACAGGGTAGTGAATTTATGAATAGCAGTGGGATTTAGGCAGCGAGTTTCTATGTTCCTTTCCGTGTGTCTAATTCTACTCCTCCTACAAGGCAATCAATCATTACAAATTAAATTTAGCTAAAACAGCAATTCAAAATAATACATTTTACAATTTTCAATTTACAATTTACACAAGTACAGTAAGTGACATCCTACATCCTTGACAGTGAAAGCTAAGTGCTGTCAAGATGTAGGGTCACAGTCAAGGGCTACGGGAAAGGGAGCAAGGAGGAAAACAATCAAGAACGCGAGAAGCATAATACAACTGTGAAGTGCTATCTAGCAGGGATAGAGGACTAATATTACAAGTGCTGTCGGAAGAGATGCGTCTTGAGTAAGTGCCGGAATGAGGTCAAGGACTCTGCTGTTTTGACTTCGGTGGGCAGGTCGTTACACCATTTAGGTGCCAGGGATGAGAAGGAGCGGTTCTGGAGGAGGCAGAGTTGGTCTATACAACTGGGTATTTTACTGGAGCAATCTAAGTGAAGTACCTTGCTCAAGGGTACAACAGCACTGCCCCACCTGGGATTTGAACCCAAAACCCACAATATGAGTCCAGAGCCCTAAGCACTACTCCACAGTGTTGCATTAATCACAGACTGTACCAAGGCTCCATGTGATTCTTTATTGCACTTATACTGTTATTATTGTTTATTTGATTTAATTTTAATTATTCACTGATTGAGTCGTGTTCTCAAATTGTTTGTTTTCATTGATTGTATTCACTGATTGATTGACATTAATTGATATTCACTATTATTGAACAGGCAGAAGCTTTGATCCCCAATGCGGCGCACCTGTATCACTGAGCAGCGGCCGCCTTCCCTCATGGCCACTATACCTGTGGACACTCAGCTGGAGATAAAGGCTGCCCTGCCAGAACAAAGGGGCACGGCGGAGCACCAGCAGGGACAGTGACTGCGGGACGGGTTACAGAGGAGAGGATATCGGCTGTGAGGGTGCCAGCCGGTAGGCACTAACTCCTCGCAGGGTCGGAGCGGGTCCCTGCAGATCGGGAGCTGCCTGGAGAAACATTAGCCGCTGGACGCAGTGACTCGACAGCGACAAGAGGATCTAAGGGACTATTACTGGCCAGAGACATTGACTTGGCTTCTACAAGACTGTATTCCTGGACTTGCCTTCTTGGCTCTGCGGTTTCCAGCTTCTCGGCGATAGACGGCACTTTGGGGCTCCGGACCAGCAGCCGGAGGGAGAAGCACATAGCGGACGGGTGAGAGGGACGCGCTCAATATCCCTGTGAGCTTGTGATCGCAGCACTTGCCAGTGAGCGAGCGTGTCCTCCTCCTGAGACTGCTCTTTGTCCTGGATTGGGGCTGCTTGTGCGGACGAGCTGCTCGTTTGTGAGGATCTCTAGCCTGGGACGGAACCGGAGGCCGAGCCGGGTTGGGACTGTGTAATTGAGACCATTCTCTCGCCATTCTCCATCGTTTCATACATACGTTTTTTGATTGTGAATATAGGGGGTATTGTCTGGGCTTAGTTTTATTTGGGAATTTAGTATAGTTTATTATATTTTCAGCTTTTGTATAGGTTTCTGTATTTTTATTTTTGCCCAGGTGATTAAAGGCAATTTTAATTGTAAAAAAAACATTGAGAGAACGGTCAGATTTCGTGCCCTGCTAGTTGCCCCTGTTGTATTGTACATGGTGAATTTTATTTAATGGACTAGAATAAGACCTTTCTTATTTACTGGTGACGTCTGTCCTGGGACCTTACCTGCAGGGGGAAATAAGTGAGTGGGAGCGAGTCCCCACCTCGCGTAACTCAGACTTCATGCGACCCAGTCAGAGGTGATTCTAGGGTATGTGGGGGCCCCAGGCAAAATAAATCCTGATGGTGAAGCCAGGGAGAGCATGGTGGGGTTTCCCATTTGCGACACCCCTGGACCCACTGTTCACTGCCACTCGTGACAATTTTCAGGTTTTTCTGAATGCTTAAACACTAACAGTGATTCTTGAAGTACTATCTCTGAAATAATTAACACTTTTAGGCAATGTATTTAACAAGTGAGCAATGGGTTCAATCAAATATGAGCTGTTATACTGTTGCAGGTATAATTGGGATATTTTGAGATGGAAACCGGTAAGTGCTGTAGTCTTACTGGTACAGTAATATGTACTGTACTTTCATAATGAGAAGGATCTCTCACTACAGTTTCTCAGTCGTTTATACACTGTGACCGAAAGCATGCACAGAGTGATCCGAGGTTCAAGCTAACATCCCAGAACCACTTCTGCAGGACTATGCACACCTTCACCTTGCTTCAACTCAATTGGTGAGTCCAGTTCACTCATGTTGCAAAACATTACTCGCAACTCTCAATGTGTTGGCACAATTGTCATTGAGAAAACACCTGTACCTTTTGTGCAATACATGAGTCATCAGACAAAACTCAAAGTGCTAATGTACTACAACACACTTCACGTCTGCAAACCCATCCATCCATTTTCAAAACACACAATTCCTGTGAGGGTCGCGGGGCAGCCAGAGCCGATCCCGGCAGTGATAGGGCACAAGGCAGGAATACAACCAGGACAGGATGCCAGGCCATCGCTGGGCAACATATACACAGCAATTTAACATAACCTAAACTGCATGTCTTTGGACAGTGGGAGGAAACTGCAGAGCCTGGAGAAAACCCACACGGCACATGGCAAATAATGCGATTAGACTCAGAGAAATCCAAACGTGTATAATAGAGGATAATGGGATGTTTCAGAACATAGACCATGTTTCAATATCCACTATTGATCGTTTGCTGAGAAGGCACAGGATGAGCATGAAGCAAATATATCGTGTACCATTTGAGAGGAACTCTGATCGTGTGAAAGAGATGTGCTACTTTTACATGCAAGTGAGTATGAAACTGTTTCCAGTACTATTGTGCACTTGGAAGAGACAGAGGTCCAGGAAGTGCAGTAATGCACCATGTTCTAATCACTGTTCCTACATGGTCAGAGAATACTCAAGCTTGATGCCAGCGATGACCACATTGAGTTCATCTATGTGGACGAGGTAGGATTCAAGAGGCGGTGCTGGGGAAGGAACATCATTGGCCAGCGAGCAGGTCCCTGGCCAAAGGGGTGGAAACATAACCATGTGGGCTGCTATCAGTCATTGCATTTTGTTGCTTGTTATATATAAATACATTGATAATTTTTGGGTAGGCAGGATCATCCATGCATCCATCCATTTTCAAAACCACTTAGGGTCGCAGGGAAGCTGGAGCTGATCCTAGCACGCATAGGGTGCAAGGCAGGAACACACCCAGGGCAGGATGCCAGGCCAGCACTGGGCAACACACACACACACATACAGGGCAATTTAGTATGGCCAATTAAGCTAACCCACATGTCGTTGGACGGTGGGAGGAAACCCACATGTACACGGGGAAAACATGCAAACTCCATACAGACAGGCAACCCAAGCTGGGTCTTGAACCTGGGACCCCTAGAGCTGTAAGGCAACACACCACTGTGCCACGACTGGCCAGGATCAAACATTGTATAATATAAAGTTCTTTACTGTCTGTGTTGATGGATTCTTTTTGTTTTCCTACATGAATCTTCCATTTTGAGGAGAGAGTTTTATTTTTCTAAACACAGTGTATTCTTAATGCTCAGTGTGAGAAACAGATATGATGTATGTGTGTGTGATTCTGACCCAATTCTTTGATTTTGAGGGCTGTGTATATAGTTTTTAGGCCAGAATTTTCCCCTGTGTGTGTTTAGCAGATGTGACTTTTTATTATGGGCATTGTGTTAACAGTTTAGGAGTATTGTGGTATAATAGTGTGTATGCAATTGGGAAAAACTATAAAACCATTCAAATGTTTTTAGAGAACTGCAAGAAAACCAGTATCTGGTCGACTGTTCACCCCAGAGCAGGAAACGCACATTGTAAATATAAAATAACTGCATCACACTCAGAGAACTGCAGGACCACATAATGGCAGATAACACACATTCCACAACATCAACAGAGTGAGTCTCTCGGCACTCTCTCGTCTACTGAAACTTAATAGAATTGGGATGAAGCAGCTATACAGAGTTCCTTTCGAACAAAACTCAGACCGTGTAAAACAACTGAGATATGAATATCTGCACGTAAGCTATACTATCCTATCATTGGTACTGGATCTGGAAGTGCACGGTGCTACATCATATTGACTGATCCCTGTCTTTTCATACTGTGCTACATTGTTTTGTCATGGAGCTAGAAGCAGATTCAGTGCATCGTGAGCTAATATATGTGGACGAGGCAGGTTTCAATCTTGCAAAAACAAGCGGCCACGGCAGAAATATCATCGGACACCGTGCAATCATCAACATCCCAGGACAACGTGGTGGCAACGTAACAATGTGTGCGGTCCTTCACCATCATGCAATCCTTGGCCCATACAACACTGCACACATCATCACATTTCTGGACACCCTCCACAAACAGACTAATCCCTAATGACTGGGTGCCAGAAAAGCCCAGGTACGTTATCATCTGGGACAATGTTAGTTTCCACCGGGCTGCTGTGGTCCGCAATTGGTTCACAGGTCACCCACTTTTCATCAAACTCAATCGCCCCCATAATCTGCGTTCTTGAATCCTATTGAAGAATTCTTCTCTGTATGACGTTGGAAGGTGTATGATCGCCAGCCCCACCAACGCATACCCCTTCTACAGGCAATGGAGGAGGCTTGTGGAGACATCGATCAGGGGTCATGCCAGGCCTGGATATGGCACTCCAAGCGATACTTTCCATGCTGCCTGGCTCAAGACAACATCGCATGTGATGTGGATGAAGTCTTATGGCCAGACCCACAAAGAAGGTGAGATGTAGCCTAATTTTTTCTGTTCTTTTTCCTAGCACAAATGTCTTTTCTTCTACTGCATTTTTGTTGTTTGAGGAGTGTTAGAACATTGAGAGAAAGAAAAA
Organism: Amia ocellicauda; assembly: GCF_036373705.1. Taxonomy (NCBI): domain Eukaryota; kingdom Metazoa; phylum Chordata; class Actinopteri; order Amiiformes; family Amiidae; genus Amia; species Amia ocellicauda. The sequence continues at coordinate 35,870,917 of NC_089863.1, read as the reverse complement.
AAAACATTCCCCTTATTTGTATTGATAATGGGTTACAGTGAGGGAAAAAAGTATTTGATTCCCTGCTGATTTTGTACGTTTAAGAGAGTGCTCCCTTTAAGAGAGTGCTCCTAACCTCAGCTCATTACCTGTATTAAAGACACCTGGGAGCCAGAAATCTTGCTGATTGATAGGGGATCAAATACTTATTTCCCTCATTAACATGCAAATCAATTTATAACTTTTTTGAAATGCGTTTTTCTGGATTTTTTTGTTGTTATTCTGTCTCTCACTGTTAAAATACACCTACCATTAAAATTATAGACTGATCATTTTTTTGTCAGTGGGCAAACGTACAAAATCAGCAGGGGATCAAATACTTTTTTCCCCTCACTGTATGTTCGGGAATACACATTATTAGTATTATTTTTATTTCTTGGCAGACGCTCTTATCCAGGGCGACTTACAAAATAGAAGCGCAATACAAAGTGCAAGAATACAATTCAGTACAAGGCATCAAACATTACAAATTCAAATTTACATTATACAAGGCAATTCAAAACATAATACATTTTACAACTTCCAATTTACACAAGTAAATACAATAAGTAAAGTCATACATCCTGGAAAGTGAAAGCTAAGTGCTGTCAAGATGTTAGGTCCCAGTCAAGGGCTACGGGAAAGGGAGCAAGGGGGAAATCAATAATACAAGTATTAGTAATACAAGGCAAGAAGCATGGTAAAATGTTGTGAAGTGCTACCTTACAGGAGAGTAAAGGGACTAATATTACAACTAATATATCCTTCCGGCGCTAACTCAAGACATCTTTTCAGACAGTACTTGTAATATTAGTCCCTTTAATCCCCGTTAGATAGCACTTCATAGCATTTTGTCATGCTTCTTGGATTATTGATTGATTTTCCTCCTTGCTCCCTTTCCTGTAACCCTTGACTGTACCTTACATCTTGAAAGCACTTAGCTTTACTTTCCAGGATGTATGTCCGCACTTACTGCACTTAACTGTATAAATTGGAAGTTGTAAAATGTATTATATCTTGAATTGCTTTGTTTAATGTAAATTTGAATCTGTAATGTTTGATGCCTTGTATTTAACTGTATTCTTGCACTTTGTATTGCACTTATTTTATAAGTCGCCCTGGATAAGGGCGTCTGCCAAGAAATAAAAAAAAAAATAATAATATTGTGTCGGTATCGGGAGCCAGTGGCGGGAGCGGAGCAGTGGAGTAGTGTGTGCGAGGGAAAGAGATTACCAGGCGAGCCGCAGAGTTCTGGATGAGCTGGAGCGGCGGGTAGTAGTTGCAGGCAGGCCGGCCAGGAGGGAGTTGCAGTAGTCCAGGCGGGAGAGGACCAGTGACTGGACGAGCAGCTGAGTCAAGAAGTTGGTGCGGAAGGGACGGATTCGGCGTATGTTGCTCAGGAAGAATCTGCAGGTGCCTGTCAGTGTGGTGATGTGCTGGGTGTAGGAGAGCGCAGGATCAAGAATGACTCCTAGATTTTTAGCGGAAGAAGCAGGAGAAAGTGTGGTGGATTCCAAGGGGATTGAGATGGGGAGATCAGCAGAAGGTGAGGAAGAGTGGGGGAAAAAGAGGAGATCCGATTTAGAGAGGTTGAGCTTGAGGTGGTGTGACTGCATCCAGGCGGAGATAGCAGACAAACAGGAAGAGATGCGAGAAGGGATGAGAGGGTCAGAAGAGGGAAAAGACAGGAAGATCTGGGCATCATCTGCATAGAAGTGGTAGGAGAAACCATGGGATGCGATGAGGGGGCCCAGGGAGCGAGTGTAGAGAGAGAACAGGAGCGGGCCCAGGATGGAGCCTTGGGGTACGTCTATGAGGAGAGGTTGGGGGGTGGATGAGGAACCTTGCCATGTCACTTGGTAGGTCCAGTCGTTGAGGTAGGAGGAGATCCAGGTGAGAGCAGTTCCAGAGATACCGAGGTCAGCGAGGTAGGAGAGGAGGATGGAGTGATCGACAGTGTCAAATGCTGCAGAGAGATCAAGGAGGATGAGGACTGAGGAGAGGGAGGCCGCCCGAGCACACCGGGGGGAGTCAGTGACTGCCAGGAGAGCCGTCTCGGTGGTGATTCTGAGTCTGAGATGTCCAGGGGTGTCACGAAGAGTTGCGAAGGGGAACAGCCTCTAGACAAGATGAGGTCTAACTGGCAGCCTACTCTGTGAGTGGGTGGAGACGGAGAGAGAGAAGTTAAAGGAGTAAAAGAGAGGAAGAAATCCGGCAGAGTGGGAGGGTTTGGAGAGGATGGTAGGTGAGGACAGCGAGGGGAGGGAGGAGAGAAGAAAGTCGAGTTCATCCAGGAAGGTGGTGAGTGGACCAGGAGGACAGTAGAGAACTAGAAGAAAGAGGTGAGAGGGAATTCAAAGCTGTTGGAGGCGATAGAGGAGAGAGAGGGGGGTGGCACAGAGAATAGCAGAGAAGGGGAGAGCAGGAGCCCTATTCCCCCCCCACCCAGTAAGACAGGGGGAGTGGGACAGGACAAACACAGAGGATAAGGCAGCAGGGGTGGATGAGTTCTCCGGGGAGATCCATGTCTCAGTGAGAGCGAGGAAATCCAGAGAGTGGTGGGAGGCGAAGGCGGAGATGAAGTCGGCCTTGTTGGAAGCATACTTTACACATTTGGATGCCTGTGTGTATGTGTGTTTACTACATGTATGAATAAACTTTATTGCAAACTGCTATGCCCTGTACATGAAAAAGCAAAAGCCACAAGTGTTTTTCATTTATACTATCATTCATGCTTAGTTGGCGCTTTGTGTGCCTATTCAAATAATGGTTTGTGTGTACTGTATTGCATACGCAACCTATCGTTATCTTTCAAGTCGGAAGCACTGCCCAAGGGGGAGGGGTTGCTGTATAACAAAGCCGTCGCAGGGGCGGAGGCAGCGAGCTGATAAGGGAGCCTGCCACGAGGTGCACCGCAAGGGTGCCTAGGCAACACAACTCCAGACAGTTACCTCAGGGATCCCGTAGGGCCGCACCTGAGCCGTCCAGGAGCGAGGACCATAGTCACGCTCTACCGGGAGCTGTCTGCTATCAGCATATACAAAGCGGGGCTACAGAGGTTAACTCTTATGCCCTCCACTTACAAGAACAAGGCCGGCTGCTCTACTAGTGCAGCTAGGAGCGAGGCCGTAATCTACTTGCACAATGTCTGGTGTAGGCAATCAAGCACTTGTGCGGCCTCCGCGCAATATCATGGCAGTGGACCCCTGATCCAATAGGAGCGGGTCACAGACCCAATGAGAAAAATACAATATAATACATAGCTGGCTAATCAGAAAGAGTAGCCGAGCTGAACAATATACAATATAAACATATCGCATGACAGGAAGACAGGACAGGAAAACTTCGGAGGTTTCAGGAGAAGCATGCAAACTGCCTTAATGTTTCAAAATAGCCCTATTGTAAATATAAACCAAAGATATTAAATGTTGTAATTTCCAAAACAGGGCAGTTGCCATAATATCAGGTACTGTCAAATGTTCTCTAGCCGAAAACTGTTTTTTTCAGTTTGTTACGCCATGGCGTCCAACTCGTAACACCTTTTTTCACTATGTCACCATAGAGACATTTCAAGCCAGGCAGTTTATTAGGTTTACAAATAATAATAAATAATCTAACTGCTGTTTGACGTCTCCCATGTCAGCTTCTCCTTGTACTGCTTCAAGACAGGACAGAAGATTGCTTTAGTTTCTATGTCGCCACAGTTTCAATGAAGGCACTGTTCCTCGGAAGATGTCACAGAAAATATACAGTATCCTCTTGGACTGGGGCTGGTATTGCGAGACCATGACCGTGCAGGCCCCACACCCCCATCTCCACAGCCATACTTCGTCCCAGTCAGCCTCACTGCGGAGACAAAGGAGTCAAGGAAAAACATCCTTGGCAAGAATTCATGAGCTCGGCAGGATGACGCAAAGAAGGAAATACTACAGAGTAACGAAACAATCACCAATCTAGATGTACACGTAATGTCACTTAAGGAAATATTGAAAGTTTAAAGTTTTTAAATACTGATTATCCCCCAGTCCATTATACTGTGGGTGCAAATATTATATTTCCTCATAGTTTACATTTGCTTACTATAGTATGTTTTTCCAAGGTTTTGCATGTAAACAATACATTAGCTGGTCTTCTCTTATAATATTATTATTGTTATACTGTTTAAAGTTATTGGATCCTATAGGGTATAAAGTTAAAAGTCACACATAAAAGAAAACAACAACATGCCAAAAAATGCAACGAAGTATCCCATAACCACAATATGTAATCTTTACATGCAAAAGTTAATAGAAACAAGAATATCGAAGTTGCCATGGTAAGAATACATAATGTCTCCGTATAGAATAGTATTCAAAGTTATACAGTATATCTAACCTTTAATTAGTTATTTTAAATCAAACTTATGTGTAATGATTGTAGGCTATTCATATTGCAGATATTAAACAACTAAAAACATGATCCTAAGTCAAACTCACTAACAAGCCATTCAGCGGTGGTTCTAGCCCCTTTCATCTCGGGGGGCATGGCTGGGGCCAGTTGTAATCGTAGCGGGGCCATCATCGGGGGGGTGTATTGTCCATGATGTTAGTGGGGGGGGGGGTGCTGACAGTGTTTTGTCCACGGTGCCAGTTAGGGGGGCCACAGGGGGTATGTGCCAAATTTGAGGTATGTGCCTATCCTGCGTTTTCTTTTCTTTCTTATTTCTTTTTTTTTTTACATACCAAAGTAAAGCTGTGACCTTATTTGGCAAAGTAGGGTTCAGGATTTAAATTCACAGTGGCTACCTGAACTAACAGTAATGGGGCACACAACAAGTAAACAGAGAAAATAACTACACTATTCCTACCCTCCCAAATCTTACAGGACAGGTGAGATGCCCCTACTCCAAGATACTTATACAATAGAAAAACTATGGTAATAATAATATAGCCCAAGACAAAAAATATTAATCTTTCTAGACTGTATTAAAGTTCAGCACTTCGGAAAAATAGAATTATTTTGTATTTCAATAAAACAAAAATAATTACTGGTATCCACACACCCAACCAATGTAAATGTCACGGACGGTGTTAATTAGCTCCTTAATCACCATTACTTATTATATTTATATTTCACTTCACTTTATGCAATATGGCTTGTGTATTTTGTTTGGTTCTATATTGCCATTATTTTGTGTGTTGATTATCTTTCACTTTATTGTTTAATTTGTTATTCACTTAGTATTATTTTGATTGTTTGCACGCGTGCCTTATTATTTGTGTTTCTTTGAGCCAATCACCACCGCACAACTCACCTGGGTCCACCTGCACTCTTCACACGCGTCCCCACTTAATCACCCTGCCCTGGGAGAGGAGAGGAGGGAGCGTCTGATACGAGCCGCAGAGACCTCCCACATTGGAAAGTGGACTTCAGCAGACAGGAGGGGAGGTGGCAGACCTGGGAGCAGGACCCAGATCAACACGGCGCACAGGGACAGAATAGTGATGTCGTTCGCGAATGTGCCGGGTCCCGTCTGAGAAAGGATGTCTGTTCTTATGTTTTTATTTCTTATAAATGAATACAAGACAGAATAAAAGTATGAATGTTGTGTTGATGTGCTGCGTATGATGACATTGTCCCGGTGCTCCCGTTTGGTGCAGCACACACACCTCAACACAACATTCAGTCAGTGCGAGTGGTGCGGCCGAGCAGTGTGGCGAAAAGTTCATCTTTAATTACGGGTCAGAAAACAAGATGAGTGACAGGCACAAACGAAGTAGCATTTGGATGCATTTTGATAATATAAACAACAAAGGCAGAATGTAAAAATTGTAAAGTATCATATCAAGCAGGGTCTACTAACAACCTTCACTGACACATTAGAATTATAAATCCATCAATGCAGTTGGAAGAAAACAGGCAAGCTAGCATGCCTGCTACTGAAAATGAAAATACCTGTGCGATTACTGGAACCATTGCTGCTGCAGTGCTCACAGCCACCCCTCAGGCATCAGGTACTGCGACCTATTGCAACCCATAGTTCTATAAGCCAATTTATGCCAAAGGCCATGACCCCAGCAAGACCAAACACAATTGATGAGGTATTGGCTAAAATTATTGCAAGGGAATTCCAACCATTCTCAGTCGTGGAGGACAAGGGATTTAGAAGCTACACCCATGCTCTCAATCCAATGTATGTTCTTCCAAGCAGGAAAACACTCTCCCAAACAACTATTCCAAGACTGTATGACAGACAATGTGCTTCACTGCAAGAAAGGGTTAAAAAGGCTACAGCAGTTTGCCTGACAACTGACTGCTGGACATCCAGAGCCACCACTTCCTTCATGTCTGCTACATGTCACTTCATTGAAAATTATAAAAAATGGTGTCCAATCTTCTGGACTGTTTTGAGTTTAGTGGCAGACACACTTCAGATAACTTGGCAGAGGGACTGCTAAGAGTGCAAAAAAAGGGTGGCAAGTAGAAAACAAAGTGGATTGCTGTGTTACTGACAACGCAGCTAACATCACCAAAGCTTTTTAACATCTTGAAATGGACCCACCACCCATGTCTCGTGCACACAATCAACCTGGTTGTAAGAGATGCCCTGAAGGTGATGAAGCCCACTGTGAACAAAGTGAAGGCGATGCGGGAATTCTTCCATAAGAGCACACGAGCCACAGAGAAGCTGAAGTCTTCTCAACGCCAGATGGGTATGCCTGAGCTGAGGTCCAAACAAGAAGGTGGAATTCAACATTTCATATGCTGAAACGGGTTCTGGAGTCCAAGGATGCAATCATCTCTACCTTGGCCATTATCAATGCACCTGTTGATGCTCTGAGCCAAGAAGAGTGGGAGGAAGTGCGAGAGACATGCACTGTTCAGGAACCCTTTGAGCAGTCACTGTGGAGATCAGTGCAGACAGGTACAATGGACAACTGTTTTTACATTAGTATTACATAATTGCATATTTGAGGTGCATATTAGAGGGGAATGGCAGTAATAATAGACAAGAATAAACTGAACAAAGTCCATATACCACATAATAAAACAAAGCATAATTCTGAGTTTTCTCTTTTTTTTCAGCTACGTGACAGCCTCCAAAATGCTACTCCTGTGCAAGGGTCTGCAGAGAATAACAGCCCACCACCAGACAGGAGGAACAGTAACCAAAGGGAAAGAGAGAGAGTTGGTGACTGCTCTCTGTGCATCTATGGAAAGAAAGTTCCACAGAATGGAATACAATACCGTTCTCTCAGAAACCACCATAATGGACCCAAGGTTCAAACAGATGTCCTTCAATGACAACAGAGCTGTTGATGAGGCACCTCAAAGAGTAACAGCAGCAGCAAGATGCAGCCCCAGCAGCCAGCAGGCTACACCACTAGGAGGCCAAGAGGGAGAAGAGGGAGCAGGGGCACTAGAAGTGGAGCCACAAACGTCTGCTGTTTGGAGGTTCTTTGATGAAAGAGCAACAGGAGACACTGCAAGAAGGAATCCCACAGCAGATGCTATACTGGAAGTAAGATCCTATCTTGAAGAGCCCCTTATCCAAAGAGCCACAGACCCGCTGAGCTGGTGGGAGACCGAGGCTTCAGTCTACCCACGACTGGTCAAGGTGATGGCAGGGAGACTCTGCATCGTAGCAACATCAGTCCCTTCAGAAAGAATCTTCTCCAAAACAGGGCAGATAATAACAGAAACCGGATCAGCCCCTGTAAGCTGAGGCACTTAGACTTTCTTAATGCCAGTCTGCACTAAAGACAAGGTCACTGGTAATATATACATCTAGAACTGTTGGATGCTGCCGTTATGCGCATTGTAATTCATTTTTTATTTGTTATATGGTTCCATTTTGAGTGTGGTTTGCTTGGAATGGTTTGTGTTTTGGATAGTTCAATATAAATAAAACGTTCAATACACATGTGTAATAGTGTTTGATGTTTTCACATGATTTACGTTTTTTTTTTAATACAAAACATGTAAATTATGGTATTCTGGAAATTATAAGATTAAGTATAATTACATTGAATAAGTGATGTATGTGCACACATACCAATCATAGGTCCAAACATTGCTAAATTTGCCTGAATCATAAAAGCCAGAAGTGGTACTAAATGAAGAGCCATTTGGGAGCTGAAAGAGCCGGCTCTTATTGCTGAATTGAGCCAAATGGTCTGGCTCACTGAAACCAGCCGGAATTCCCATCACTAGGACAGAAGCAGAGAGAGATGGATTCCTCTGGAGGCTACAGTGAGTGCACCTTTGGTTTCGCTGATTTCCATGGAGTGTGGAAACGTAGAGAAGTTTAAGACGCCAAGCTGCGAGTGATTTCCTGCTGTGCCCACCCCTCTCCCCTCCTTGGATTATAAGCGATCGAGGAAAGACATTGAACATTACAGTGTCTGTTTACATACTGGACCTACTAACCTGGGCGCTGTGTTGCTTGGGTATTCCTCCATGCAGTGGGCAGGGCAGCTGGAAACCGGCAAACAGGGAAACCGGCAAACAGAGAAAGCGAGAAGAGGGTTAACATTAACGTTAACGAGGCTGACCCGGCAGTCCACTGTCCACATTCCGCCCTGCAGTGAGATGGTGCTGTGGGCACAGGTGCCAGAGTTCCCCCACATAGCGGAATACTGTGTCCTGATCGAGGCTTGGGATGAGGAGCGAGAGCGGCAGGTGGCACGGACCATCACGTGGGTATGCCAGGGTAGGGTCCCGTTGCCAGTGTTAAATCTTTTCCCCTACCCTGTAGATGTGCCCCAGCGCTGCCCACTGGCTAGACTCTCCCGTATAGACCAGCAGGACATTATCACTGAGGATGAGGCGACATTCCAGTTCCGATATCCAGACATGGTAGAAGTGGGGGTCCGTCCGGTCCAGACACAGGGGGTGACAGGGCCCGTGGACTGGACAGGGGGAGCCACCGACTTGTCCAGGGAGCAGTGAGGATGGTTAGGCCCTGTTGCAAAAGTGGTGTTGCGTCTAGTAATGTAACCATTCCTTATATCCCAGGACATTAGTTTATAGACACTGTTGCACCGTTTGTAGTAGAACACTTGCATTTACTCATAAGGCAGTTCCCTAATCTCAATCCCTTACACTGGTTTATTTATGGACTTCCTTCCTAATTGATAGGGTATTACTGTTTGTGAAAGAACTATTTCCATACAGTCAAAGTTTCATGACATTAGACTTTAAACTAACTCATATCTCATTCAATTATTTATTCATTTATTCTACATCAAGTTATATCTTCAGTAACGTCCGTATTTTCCCACGTTTCATTCAATCACCATCAGAAGCTCTCTGTGCTAAAAGTGGCAGCACATTTGTCTCACACACATCAAACTCGCCTTTTCCTGCTTCCCAAGCCTTATCAACTTACTCAGACCCTCGTCAACTTACTCAAACCCTCTTCAACTTTGGTCAACATTGCTCTGCATTCTAACAGCTATTCTTTCTCCTATTCTTAATTTCTTACAAGAAATGTATTCAGGTTTTTTTATCAATATGTTTTATTTATATTTATACAGATGTCACTCCATTATTCGTTTATTGAAGTCATATATGTACCTAACAAAATATTAGCCAATAGGCCATTGATCTCAATAATGATTCCCATAATCCTAGGACACCTTCTCTTTTACTCTTCCTTTCCATTCTTACTTTTCTCCTGTAAAGCATTTTATATTACTTGAGCTTACTTATTCTATAGTTGTAATCTTATACTTCTGCGGTATCTTACCCTTTTCCTACATCACTCATCTTAAAACCATGGTCTACTTTGACTTTCATTTCAGGTATTATATGCTAGGCACCAATAACCAAACATTTTCTGAAAGACTGTAACATGTCACCAGACTGTTTACATTCTCCTGCTTTCACAGGCTGTCAGGGCTGCACCAGGCTCTCTTCTAGCCTTTCGTTTCCTTGAATTTGACTTTTGACAGAGCTTGTCCATAACATGATGTTTAACAAACAAATTCTGGTTCTTCTTGTGGAGACACCATGACTATTCATGTATTACTATTATTATCCATCTGTTTATTCAATGTATATTTTGGATTACTTTTCTTATAATAGTCTTTCTTTCTGATTTCTGATGCTTGAGGCACTCTGTATAGAGCCAAAGATCCTCATGAATATGATAAATCTGTTGTTACATTTTTAAATATAATTCTAAAATGATTGCCAAAACATAGACATTTACCTTATATCACCTTCAAACTATACATATTCATAAACACACAAAGCACATACACATTGATATCTAAAGATAATTCAGATATCCGATCTGTGGCATGTTTTATTGACCCTGCAGTGTCTCAAACAGCCCTTATAACTTATTATTTAAGCTTATGATTATTTAGAATAAAATGTCAAATAATCCCACTCGATTATTTCATTATTTCACTATCTCAGTTTTCTTGATCCATTGTGAAAAAGTTCTGTTATTTCCTCCTCATCTGTAGAGGCTACATTAGCCCACTCCCCGGTCTGATATTCTCGTAGTAACTGTATCCAAATGTTGGGCGGACATTTAGCCTTCACGATGATGTGTACATCGTGCGGGTGAAGGAGGTGAATAACCATCTTTTCATCTAGAATATCCCAAAAAGTTGTGTTACCCTGGTTTGGTTTTAATTTTGGGAGGGACGCCCATATCATTTCTTTTTCTCCTGGGGAGAAGGGGACATGGGTTTTAGTCGTATAGACTATTGATTGACCTTCCTCTTTACTCTGTCTAGTTTTGACTTGCATGGGTGCAGCTGGGACCGTTTTCAGAGCGGTCAGATCTGGATACAATGTATTATTATAACCAAAATCAGTGATTGATTTATATTCCGGATTATATGGGGGAGGAGCGCTAGCAAAACCTCCTTTTTCATATTCCCATGCTTTGCGATCTAAATCATCCCAATCGGGCCTGTCGTCCTCGGAGTGATCTGTGTCGCGACGCGCTCCTAACACGGCAGCACATCGCGCACCTACACCTTCACCTTTTCTGACCACTTTTCTTGCCCTTCTAATTTGCCTTGTAGTTCTATTAATTCTATCGTATTTTTCACAACTTCTGCTCTCAATTCACATTACTGTTTATGATGATCTTCCATTTCTGTTATTTTCTTTTCTTGATTCTCACCAACCTGACACAATATCACAATTCCTTTCTCTGTCTTATCTGGTTGTTGTTGCTTCCACCAGTCCCGGTGCTCCTTCGAAGACCAGTCTTTCTCCCAACTTCCTTCCAACATTTTCTTCTCTACATTCTGTTTTTTTATTTCTCAAAAAACCAATAATGCTGGTGTCACTCATTGTGACGATTTATCTGAAATATTACATTATTATATATTATATATATATATATATATATATATATATATATATATATATATATATTATAATAAAAACAAACACTCTAGTAAGGTACGGACACCCGTACATGACACTGGCTAAGGTAAGGGAACCCATAAACAACCATAAGCACCCCCGGACCTAGGACAGCCTGTAACTTGCTAACTTGCTAACTGTTTTGTTTGCTTCTCATCGTTTGCTGCTAGTTGCATGCCAAACGAGTTCGTTCTGTCCAAAATATAAGCTTTTTTTCTTCTAATAAACTCAATACAAATACAGTGCACTAGCAACTATTTCCCTTTCAAAAGTTGTAGTCCCGTTTCAGTTAAAACAAAATGTGTGCTTCAAAGAAAGAAAATACTATTGCTGCTGACTTGTGTTTCTTTTCCCTCTTTACCTGCTCTTATCACAAAGCTTCTCAACACAATCTCAGGTGCAGGTGCACTCTGCGCTATCCTTTGCCCGAGCTTTGTCCAGGAAAACTCACTGTAGCCATCTTAGTTCAACACGGGCTCTCCTTACCTGCGAGTCACACGGGTCCAGTTCACTTTGCAAGTGAACAGTCTCTTCTCAGAAACAATAAGGAAACTTGGAAAGAAACACAATCCCAGGTCGGTGTTAAAAAAAAGTTCTTTGTTTTCATATTAAAAGAAAACATTTGTATTTTCTCTGCACACTTCACAGCTCCAATTAGCACACTCAACTAATCCCTGCCCCCCTCAGAAGCGTCACTAAAGAAAGGTACTCACAGTCATTTTAAATATGACATCCTGTAGTGTTTCATTTCAAAATATGATCTTATTATCACTTGAACCAAATAAATCCTTTGACCCACTAATACCAAATTACAGTTAGGGGGGCCACAGGTGTGATTTGAAAATACGATCTTCCATGTCTTTCTGTTGTGTTTTGACCTGGGGATCTGTAATTGTCCAAGTGGCTACTGCACATGTACTTATTTAATATTAAATGTGTTATTTAATTAGGCTTGGTTCTGGTGAGCATGTACAAGACGTCAGCTTTTTAAATAACTGTGTGTATTGGATCATACACATTTTAGAAATACTCTCTCAAACTTCCCGCATTGGTACCTCACCAGGGAGGTAGAAAACAGCAATAGCATTGAAAAAGTGTGATTGTAGTTCTGCTCTTCTGCAATATATTTCTACAAGATCTTTAACATCTTCTTTAACATTGTTTTAAAGGCTGGGACCAATATGGTGGAATATCTCCAACACACGGACATTGAGAGACTCGACCCCTTTGTGCTGCTGCTCAGAGACCAACTCTCAGTTGTCTCTGAGTAGGCTATGGATCAACTTCCTTTCCTAATATGAAGGAGACAATGGATACAAAACCTATAGGCAACTATGAAAAACAGGTGATTATTGTTATTCTTCTCATTATAAACTACTTAATACATCTCTCGCATAAAGTACAACAGGATAGTGGTGACGTCATTCAGGATTGGATTGCCATTGGTCAAAAGCCCTCTGAGAGAAATTGTGTGGCGACACTCCACACTCTTAGAAGAAATTGTTCTGCACAGAACCATAAAGGGTTCCTCGAGTAATCGCTCTGGTGGATCCCTTTATGGTTCTATGTAGAACCCCTTCAAAGGGGTTACATGAAGAACCCCCAAACATAGCGTTCTACACAGAACCATTCGTTTTAAAATGTTATATATAGAACCCATTCAAAAGGGGGACACGTGCTATACCTGAATTTGTTTTCCAAATACAATCTTTAAAAAATGTATGAGTTCATATATACAAACACACATACACAACGTAGAAATCGCACTACTAGTGAAGTAACTTCATTTACATTATATGCCACAACTCCTCAATTTGGAAAGCAAAAACAAGACATCTGATGTAAAAGTGTAAACTAATTACGAACAGCACTTTTGATTTTTATCTTCAATTCAGGGGCTACTTATTCGCACAGTAAACTGTATTCTCTCTTCAGAGTGACTGGAATGTTTTTGCCTACATTCAACTTAAATATGAAAGTTTCCAAAAACGGCATAGTTTTCTTTAAGGCTATTCAATGCCAAACACAAAATTCTCTCTGCTTTCAGTGCTTGTCCTTCAGCACAATTACACAGGTTCATGATGTTCTCATTTCAATACATTGTTTTCTTATTTAAACTATTTGACTTTGAGCTTACATTGAGAATAAAATCACTTTTGCAAGTAAAACCTGGCCAAGAAAGGAAGCAGCACTACAATAAAACAATACACAGAATACAAAGCAGTTCCTTCAAAAGTGAAAGTGATAAAGAGTGATGTCTGTCAGTAAATTACGTTGAGATACATATTGGTTATTTTGAATTAGGAGTCCAACTTCAATATCTTCTATTAACAAGCCAAAATACAGATCAGAATTACGGGTAATTGAAAAGAATATGTAGCGCCTAGGTAAGCTTGGATGTGTTCAGAGAAACACTAAAAACGGATTGGCTTTATTTGTGGAATGCAATCCTGAAGAGTATTTGATATTTTGGGTAATAAGCTGACCGAAAATATTAGGAGAGCCATATGCACAAAATAGTATAGTCTCCTAGTGCACGTCACCGCCCTCTATTGCATAATCTACAACACCTTATACATCAAACCCAATTTACTAATATTATTGTTATGCATTAATTTGTCACATCTGCCTTTGTTGGTTAGGATAACAGTACAGGATCATCAATATGTACTGTAACGAAACCTGTCCTAGTAAGGTCGTGTCCTAACTGGATTTGACAGAGGAGCGTGTAGCTGCCACCACCTTTGGTTTACCGGACGGTCCGGTCGAATAACCCTGGAAGCTAAAATTAGTGATGTAAAGGGAGAGTGAAAAGCCAAGAGGAAGTATATAACCAAGTCTTTTTAATAACCAATTTAATACGCTGGGTACACAATGTGCAATTTAGGCAAATAGAATAACAATCACAGTATCACTAAACAATCCATAAAAAGTCAATATCCATTAAACAGTTAAGTTAATTTCTCCCTCAAATACATACGACCAATTATTATAATAAAACCGCAATTGACCTTCATTAAAGAAATACTAAAATAAACCATACAATAAACACCAATGTAAGTGAAAAGAAACCACAATATAAACATCAGATAAACCATACAATAAACACACCAATATAAGTTACCACAATTACAACAGCAATTTCAACTATAAAAGCAAAATACAAACTCTTCAATGTAAAGCCAAAAAAAAAAAAAAAACGGGTTAATTGTTGTTTTAGATCAATTGATTGGAATATAGCTAATAGGATCAGCACAATCCAATCAATCAATCACTCACTTGGCCCTGTTACACAGACTGATTAATAGCAGTATGTTTAAGTCTAACCATAAATTCATAAATTAAAGCAAAGAAACTGTTACTATGTTTAAACTTGGTTTTATACAAGTCCTTGCCCAATGAAAACATGTAATCAAATACACATAATCCCACAAACAAACACATATAGATTTAAAATAGAGTCAGAGAGCTCCCGTCAACTGAACAGCTCCCCAGCATTTGGCGCACACTGCACACTGCACACTGCACACTGCACACTGCACACTGCACACTGCACATGTAAAAACAAGCAGCCCCCTATTATCTGCACACAAACCAACACAAGCAATGCTAGCCGTAGAAAGAGTCTCTCTTGTGTCTTCTGAGCACTGCTTATATCCCCATCTGCTCCCGGTATGACATCCCGTGATTGGTCGCAATGCTCAGTCCAATTAGGGTTAATAAGAGCCAATTCAATCAGTGACAGAGCCGACTGGCTCATCACAGTACTACTATATTTACAGCATGACATAACAGCGCGGCGCTGGAGCGGGAAAGTGCGCTTCTTTTTGCACATCGTCTACATGCGCGAAAAGCCTGGACACTTGGGCTAAAAAAAAGACAAACATAGAAAGTGTGAAATATGAACGTTAACATTGTAGCGCAAACATTGGGCTTCGAGCCACGTGTAACAGACAGTGCGATTCAGAACAAAGTCAAAAATAGCTTCTGCACAACAATACAACTCTTAGCTAGTAAATTCATGTGGAAAATGGACGCCCCGTCTACAGGGCTGCGGCAAGTCGTGGCCTATTTGTTGGGGAAGGATGTTGAGCTCGGTTTTCCAAACGAGCCGCTGCATATTGACCTATGTCTATTGTCTAAATGTCTATTTATTTATTGATGTATTCATTTATTTCTTTCAACATGTATTGATTCATTGATGATTTTCTCTGTGTATTCATTTTTAATTCTGGCATGGATTATCCTGCATACAAAAGCAAAGGCCCGGGACAGTGCGAGCATGACTTATACAGCGCAGTGCAATCATGGTCGCTGCTTGACATCGTCCTGCAAATAAAAAAACATTGGCTGGATGTCAAGTCACACATTGCCGGGCCAGACCTCGAACCCGGATCCTCCGGATCGTCACCCTGCTGCTCTCCAGCTGAGCTACTCCGGCAACGGAGCATCGGCGCGGAAGGGCGCTATTAACTGTGCGCTGTTTCTGCCGTCACTCATCTCCTGCAATGCCGTGTTTATGTGAGAGCTGTGACGCGCTGTAGCAGCAACTACATGTTTACTACATCTCATCTCCTCTGGGGTTTCAGTGTTTGTGAGACGGTGACACTAAACGCTGAAGTATAATGTCGGCCAATAAGCGCACTGGACACCGCCCACTGGCTGTGATTGACACAGCGGGCTTGTATGACGTCATTCACTGCTACAATGATCGAGCGCAGAAATACACCGTGGTCGTGCAAAAATGCTTTTTCTACTCTTGCGGTTTTTATTTTACACTACAGGAATAAATAACTAAACCAATATTAAATACATAGATACATGTCCCTGCCGATTCCAATGTTGGCGATTCATTGAACATGTAGCACTATTTGCACATGCATGTATTTATTGTCTCACATTAGAGATGAGATGTAGAAAACATGTAGTTGCTGCTACAGCGCGTCACAGCTCTCACATAAACACGGCATTGCACATGCCTGTAGCCAAAGTCCGTTTTTTTGTCTTCATTAAAATGATCCTTTACAGGAGTATTACATGCGAAGCCAAGGCCGGCCCTATCGGAACAGGCAAATGCTAGGGGCGCCCGAAAGAGTGAACATTTGTACGGAGGTTTGTTGCACTCAGTGCTTGTTATTGTGTGGAACCAAGTCACAGCAATTCCTGGTTATTAGCCAATAGGATGTGAGTGTTAATATGGGATGTCCTGTATAGAGCTGCTGTTAGGGAGTCAGTCAGTGAGTTGCACTGGGCAACAGCGGCACTTTGTACTGTCAAAAACAACACAAACACAGCTATTGGGTTTTGCTGATTTCTATACATAAGCAGCTAAAATTGGACATTGTCAACCTCGCCTCTAAAATATAAAAGTGCGCACACGACCGGGGGTCACGGTGCCATAGCTTGTGTTCACCTAGAAACTCGTCCGGCAGCGGCGGACGCAGCGGATTTCAGTGCAGACGCGTTTCAGCAGCGACACGTTTCCATCACACCAACCGGCACCGCGTCCAGTTTGCATATATAATGTTGCTTGATATGGGATTTTCCGCTGCTGATGTGTGGTTGTGAAGCAAAGATATGTTTGAGTCCAAATCTGCCTGATTTCATGGAGATTTTGAGCTGTTTTTTGACTTGTCTCCAGTTGTTAACATCTTCCCCAGAACCCGCACCCTGAATTACTCAATCGTCTTCGCCCTCATTTTTCAACACTAATTTTGTGCAGTGCACAGTGGGACAAAGGGAAATGGTACAGACTTGAATCTAATAAGACACACAATGCTTGAAAGTTTCTATTATGTTTATCTATATGACTACAATAATCTTTAACAAATTAAAATGTAAGTGGTCTGAAACCGTTTTAATACAAATATATACATTTATTTAACCAGTTGATTTTTGTACTTTGTGAAATGAATGTACTAAATATAAGCAACGGGGTAAGTGACTAATTCACAGATTTAGTCCATGTCTGGACCTTGATTATACCTTGACCAAGAAATGTGGACCCTGACACAACATAATTGACTACCCCTGCTGTAGAACATTGCTACATTATGCATATTGCACTAAGGTGTCTGTAATATCGTTTTTTCGTGCAATACTTTTTTAATACTGTATTTATAATTCATTTTATGTCACTTGTTTCTTTAATACTGTTTTTATACTGTTTGTGTGGGGGTTTTGTTTCTAAAATAAAGAAGATCTCAAAGACATAAAGCTATGCAGTCTGTGAGTGTATGAACACAATGACCCTGCGATGCAGGGGGCACCACTTAAAATCTTGCCTAGGGCACCAAATTGGCCCTGTGCGCAGCAACTGACGTTATGCAAACGACATCAAGCTGGATAGTGAGTATGGGGTGAAAAGAGCAGGAGAGACGGGAGAGAAAGCAGGCAGCAGCGTCATTGTCGCAGAATATTGAACATATGTTCAAAAACACTGCCAAACAGGGTAAGGTTGTTATATTTACTACCTAATCTAACAGTTGAGATAGATAACGCTAACTACGTGCTAGCAAACAGTCGTCAACTCCACGCAGAAGGTAGCTAATGTTTTTACTCGTGTGTGTCTGTGTCTGTCAGATTACACAAAAACTACAAGACCGATTTTCACGAAACTCAGTGGAGGGGTGTAGCATGGGTCAAGGAAGAACACAGTAAATTCTGACCATTATCCATCCAGTGGGACTAGCTAGCTACAGTGACCGATTCAGAAGATTTTTACCCTGAATATGTGTGATGTGTCGGCGCTCCATTCACGTGTGTGTGTGTGTGTGTGCGCATGTGTCTGTGTGTCTGCGTGCGTGCATGCGTGTGTTTGGACTGAAAAAGGTGGTACATGATCTTGGTAAGCAATTTGACAACATTGTAGTAAATATTTTCGGTGCATCAAAAAGCGTCCTCGTTAAGATACCAGCAGACAAGCTAATCCAGCACAAATTAGTGCATAAAAAGTAACCAAAATGAAGTATTTAAACCTCATAATTGAATACAAAATGAGGGGAAAAACTGCAAAAAGGTCCACTTTTTGAAAAAAAGAACCCCCCTTCCACTAGGCTGGCTACGGGCCTGTTGCAGGAGATGAGTGACAGCAGAAACAGCGCACAGTTAATAGCGCTCTTCCGGGTCTTTCCGGAGTTGCCCGAGTAGCTCAGTCGGGAGCGCGTCAGACTGAAGGTATGAAGCCCCAGGTCCGATCCCTGGCTCTGGCAATGAGCTACACTGTTTCCACTTCCACACTTTTACTCTGCACAACAATCTGACGCAGAGCAACCATGATTTTACAGCAAAGTGAAATCATGGTCACTCTGCTTCAGATTGTTCTGCAAAGTAAAAGCTTTCATTTCATGTTGTGTAAAAAAAGTGCAAAAGTCCAAAAGTGTCTTGACAAGTGTTGAAATTAAAGCTAGACCCACGCTAACGCGATTCTTTAAATCCCAGACGATATTTAAAATGGTGGGCTGCTCACATTTAACGACAGGCAGGATTTCACGGAATTTAGGTCTTTTGCATCATGATGCCCCAAAACAACTATTGTTATTTGAGGTATTTGAATCAATACTTATGAAAGTCAAAATCAAAAACTCAAAATAATGTAACTTGTTTTCGTGGATGTGCTCGACTCTCATTGGCTGCTGCCGGTCTCGGACCCGAGTCGCATCTTTAATATGAATCGTGTTGGATCTGCTCGCCTGCCTGGCGAGCTGCAGGTTTGAGCAGAGGGCAGCGGCTCATCGGTTAGGCCCCGACCTGCTTCTTTCTGTTCAACCGGACACTCAATGACTCCATTGAATGAACAACCGGCTTAGATTGTACTTTTCAAATTGTGTAAAAAAGAGTTGGTTCTTTAATATGTTATTCATACAATTCTATGCTTAACTTAAACCCTCTACAGTTAAAAATAATGAAAATGCTCTGATTAAGGTTCAATTAAGCAATCGAGAGCTCTGTTGGAACAGATACCACAGGCAGTGCCCATCTTGCCCATCTTGCCAAAGACTATCAACATCAATATTATTAGCATTAGTAATGTAACTATTCTCAATTTCCCAGCTGAGCTCACAGACACTTTCACTGACCCCCCCCTCCTTCCTGGGGGGTGAATCCCTTCCTAATTGATAGGGTATTTCTGTTAGTGAAAGGACTATTTCCATACAATATCATGACTTTAGACTTTAAACTATATCTCATTCAATGATTTATTTATTTTACATTAAGTTATACCTTCAGTAACTTCCTTATTTTCCCTCATATTCCATTCAACCACCTTCACAACTCTCATGCTGAAAGTGGCAGCACATGTCTTTCACACATATCAAACTCCCTTTTTCCAGCTTCCCAAGCCTTATCAACTCTTAAACCCCTCGTCAACTTCCTCAAACCTTCCTCAACATCGCTCAGACCCACTAAATTGCTCTGTATCCTAACAGCTGTTCTTTCTCCTTTTCCTAATTTCTTACAAGAAAATTCAAGTTATATTTATTGACATGTATTATTACTATTTATACACACATTTCACTCCATTATTTTAACTAAAATATTTACTTAACAAAATATATTTTAGAAAATAAGCCTTTTAATTGATTTCAATAATGATTCCCAGGTACCTCAGGAAAACAAAGTTTCAAAAAATGTGTCCAGTCAATGATTTCCCCAATGAAGAGTTTGCGTGGGCACTAAGACTGTCCACCTGCGCGGCTCATATGTCCTTATTGTGTCAACTTCCTCCTATTGAAGTCCAATCTACACCGGTACATGTTCAGAAGAACTGTTCCCGAAACTAGGTTGAACTGATCAATAGTTAATTTCTTACCTACACATTGTATTTAGGGATCTTATATTTGGGAATTTCAAAAACTCTTCATTGTGGAACTCACAGCTACCAAACGACCCTTTAATTTCCTGGAGTATCTGGTTATCTATTGAAGACTCTGTAAAGGAAGTTGAAGAAAGTGTTTTGTGATAATTATATAATGTTTTATATTAATACTAGCATTAGAAGTAGTTTGTATACAGACTGAGCAGATTAGATTTAGCAGCACAAGTAAAGGGTCAACAAGGTTGATTTGTTAGAAACTCCTGTCAGAAATGAAAGATCACCCAGTGCCGAAATAGCCTACAGATGTCTGCTGAGAATTTGTTTATGACTTAATCGTTTCTCCAGATAGGCAGGAATTGTTTCTGTTAACGAGCGATTGACACTAGGTAAATGACGACCGTGGGATCGCATCTTCCTAGTGCACATCAAAGACGGACATCTGCTTTGGATCCATCACCTCTTCACGGGAGGACAGATCATAAAACGGACCCGGACCTGTATCTTCTGATTGGATGAACGGCCATAAGATGTTACGTCATTTTCCTATAAAGCTGCACTCATGTTGGTAAACATTAAGTTCTCACTGAAGGAATTATTCCTGACGTGGGGCTTCCGAGCGGCTCGATTAAAGTTCTATTTGCTTTATCTCCACGATTTCTCCACTGATTTCCGAGACGGTTCTACATCTATGTATTCATATCTTCACCATATTTTACTGTTTCCTCAGATTCCCATTTCAGAAATTAGCTCAAATTCAATTTTCAACATTTTATTTTGTATTTCTGGGTTGTAAAATAGTATTTTATTTTTATTTTCTCCTTTAAATGGTTCAATGTTAATTTAGCTCACTTCTTCAATGCTTGTCATTTTATATTTCTATAGTATCCTTCAAATTCGTACCCTTTGACTACTTCACTCATCTTAAATCCAAGGTCTAATTTATTTCAGGTATTTTATGCTGGCCCCAAACATTTTCTGAAAATAAGACTATAATATATCACTATTCTGTTTACATTCTCCTGCCTGGATTTTACATCAGGCTGTCAGGGCTGCACCAGAGTGCTGCTCCTGTGGATGTCAGCCTTTCATTTCCCTTTAATTTGACTTTATAGAATTTGTCCATAATATGATTTTTAACAAACAAACCCTTGTCCTTCTGGGTCTTAGACGACACCATTACTATTTATTTACTTTATTATTACTTTATTTTTATTATTTAGTGTATATTGTGTATTACTTTAACATTATTCTCATAATAGAATATATAATTTATTTATAATTTGTGATGCCTTATGCACTCTATATACAGTTAAATGTTTAGATCCAGCCTGGAGCTGAACCTCTGGAGCCACTGGGGAGCTGTTCAGTTGACGGGAGCTCTCTGACTCTATTTTAAATCTATATGTGTTTGTTTGTGGGATTATGTGTATTTGATTACATGTTTTCATTGTTTAAACTTGGTTTTATACAAGTCCTTGCCCATAGTAACAGTTTCTTTGCTTTAATTTATGAATTTATGGTTAGACTTAAACATACTGCTATTAATCAGTCTGTGTAACAGGGCCAAGTGAGTGATTGATTGATTGGATTTTGCTGATCCTATTAGCTATATTCCAATCAATTGATCTAAAACAGCAATTAACCCGTTTTTTTTTTTTTTTTTGGCTTGTTGTGAATTTTGGCTTTACATTGAAGAGTTTGTATTGTGTTCTTTTGTAGTTGAAATTGCGGTTGGAAGATCGTATTTTTTTTTCGCCACACTGCTCGGCCGCACCACTCGCACTGACTGAATGTTGTGTTGAGGTGTGTGTGCTGCACCAAACGGGAGCACCGGGACAATGTCATCATACGCAGCACATCAACACAACATTCATACTTTTATTCTGTCTTTTTTTTTTTTTTTGGCTTGTTGTGAATTTTGGCTTTACATTGAAGAGTTTGTATTGTGTCCTTTTTTAGTTGAAATTGCTGTTGTAATTGTGGTAACTTATATTGGTGTGTTTATTGTATGGTTTATCTGATGTTTATATTGTGGTTTCTTTTCACTTACATTGGTGTTTATTGTATGTTTTTTTTTAGTATTTCTTTAATGAAGGTCAATTGCGGTTTTATTATAATAATTGGTCGTATGTATTTGAGGGAGAAATTAACTTAACTGTTTAATGGATATTGACTTTTTATGGATTGTTTAGTGATACTGTGATTGTTATTCTATTTGCCTAAATTGCACATTGTGTACCCAGCGTATTAAATTGGTTATTAAAAAGACTTGGTTATATACTTCCTCTTGGCTTTTCACTCTCCCTTTACATCACTAATTTTAGCTTCCAGGGTTATTCGACCGGACCGTCCGGTAAACCAAAGGTGGTGGCAGCTACACGCTCCTCTGTCAAATCCAGTTAGGACACGACCTTACTAGGACAGGTTTCGTTTCAGTACATATTGATGATCCTGTACTGTTATCCTAACCAACAAAGGCAGATGTGACAAATTAATGCATAACAATAATATTAGTAAATTGGGTTTGATGTATAAGGTGTTGTAGATTATGCAATAGATCTCAACGTAATTTACTGACAGACATCACTCTTTATCACTTTCACTTTTGAAGGAACTGCTTTGTATTCTGTGTATTGTTTTATTGTAGTGCTGCTTCCTTTCTTGGCCAGGTTTTACTTGCAAACGTGATTTTATTCTCAATGTAAGCTCAAAGTCAAATAGTTTAAATAAGAAAACAATGTATTGAAATGAGAACATCATGAACCTGTGTAATTGTGCTGAAGGACAAGCACTGAAAGCAGAGAGAATTTTGTGTTTGGCATTGAATAGCCTTAAAGAAAACTATGCCGTTTTTGGAAACTTTCATATTTAAGTTGAATGTAGGCAAAAACATTCCAGTCACTCTGAAGAGAGAATACAGTTTACTGTTCGAATAAGTAGCCCCTGAATTGAAGATAAAAATCAAAAGTGCTGTTCGTAATTAGTTTACACTTTTACATCAGATGTCTTGTTTTTGCGTTCCAAATTGAGGAGTTGTGGCATATAATGTAAATGAAGTTACTTCACTAGTAGTGCGATTTCTACGTTGTGTATGTGTGTTTGTATATATGAACTCATACATTTTTTAAAGATTGTATTTGGAAAACAAATTCAGGTATAGCACGTGTCCCCCTTTTGAATGGGTTCTATATATAACATTTTAAAACGAATGGTTCTGTATAGAACGCTATGTTTGGGGGTTCTTCATGTAACCCCTTTGAAGGGGTTCTACATAGAACCATAAAGGGATCCACCAGAGCGATTACTCGAGGAACCCTTTATGGTTCTGTGCAGAACAATTTCTTCTAAGAGTGTGGAGTGTCGCCACACAATTTCTCTCAGAGGGCTTTTGACCAATGGCAATCCAATCCTGAATGACATCACCACTATCCTGTTGTACTTTATGCGAGAGATGTATTAAGTAGTTTATAATGAGAAGAATAACAATAATCACCTGTTTTTCATAGTTGCTTATAGGTTTTGTATCCATTGTCTCCTTCATATTAGGAAAGGAAGTTGATCCATAGCCTACTCAGAGACAACTGAGAGTTGGTCTCTGAGCAGCAGCACAAAGGGGTCGAGTCTCTCAATGTCCGTGTGTTGGAGATATTCCACCATATTGGTCCCAGCCTTTAAAACAATGTTAATGAAAGGTACTCACAGTCATTTTAAATATTACATCCTGTAGTGTTTCCTTTCAAAATATAATCTTATTATGACTTGAACTAAATAAATCCTTTGACCCACTAATACCAAATTACAGTTAGGGGGGCCACAGGTGTGATTTGAAAATACGATCTTCCATGTCTTTCTGTTGTGTTTTGACCTGGGGATCTGTAATTGTCCAAGTGGCTACTGCACATGTACTTATTTTATATTAAATGTGTTATTTAATTAGGCTTGGTTCTGGTGAGCATGTACAAGACGTCAGCTTTTTAAATAACTGTGTGTATTGGATCATACACATTTTAGAAATACTCTCTCAAACTTCCCGCATTGGTACCTCACCAGGGAGGTAGAAAAAAGCAATAGCATTGAAAAAGTGTGATTGTAGTTCTGCTCTTCTGCAATATATTTCTACAAGATCAAGAACGGGCTCTGAAAACACTGAGGGTACAGGACGAGGACAGCGAAGCAATGAGCAACACTTGATACAGGATAAGAGCAACGGATACTTAGAATTTATAGGTGTAGGCCCCGTAGTAAAATATTCCCATCCGTTTTCATGGTACAATACTTTGATAATGACCCCCAATAGTCTTTCAAATGCCTGAATATCTGAAAAACATTTTTTTTTTCTGAATTGAAAACCCTAGCTGGCTATGCATTCGTTTGGCACCATCTAACATTTCGGAATCTGTGCATTCTTTACCCTTCCACAGGCGGTACACACTGGCAGCAAAACATAAATTGTTACCTTGGTTTATGTCTATTATTTTACTAAATAAAATACCTTTTAAGCGCCTCCGCGCACCACCACCACCTTGCATATTTCTAATCACAGTGACCGTTATTCGCAAACTCAAATGTGATAGAATTTTGTTGTGACTTTGTAGTAAATTAGCTATGCTCTCTAAGAAATCTGCAGCGTCCAGCTCCCCCACATTTCGCCTCCTCGATTAGAAAGGATTATTTAATGACCCCGAGCTCGGTCTCAGCTGTACAAAATCATTAGGACCCACATTGTGTGATATTTCATTTAGCAATCCTTGCACAGCTCCATGCACAATACGGACAGCATTCATATAAGATTGTACCAGATCCAGGTTCACAAACCTGAATTCTTCATAAAACTCCATACCCCGAAACCTATTAATTTCTCGGTCATAGCGACGAATAATCTCCAAAAACCCCCGAGGAGGGTCCCCGCCAACGCCACCCTCAGCCATTTGTTCATCATTTTCATTATTCATCTCTAACATTGCAGCATCACCACCCCCGATCTGATTATCATTGTTATTAGCTACCGATGCTAGTTCCTTAGATACATCCTGATCTATATATTCCTGAATTTCCAAGTTTACCGGATGGCCTCCCGTCTGGAGAGTGTGCAACAGTGTCTGTGACCGTGCTAATTGTGACACATTTGTTCTAAATTTAAGCCTACGCAGCATTCTTTTCGCAGCATTAATTTTATTTCGCATTACCCCCCTAATTACACAAGCAGACTGACAGATTTTGTGCTTCTCCTTTTTCATTGTTTGTCAATTGTTGTTTTCAGAATTGGTTGTTTTTTGTAACAACCCTTCTCGATCTTGCAGAGACTGATTGATTCACAGTGTGAATTACAGATTCATCAAACTCTCATCAGAAACGGGGCAATTCCCTATTTGTTTTAACAAATTTGTCAAAACATGTATTATGCACTGAGCGGTGTTTAACGCCTCCACAAGCTGACTGCATATCTTGCTAAACACCAGGGTCCTACAATCACCAGGGGTCTGTATGTCAACACAGGGTGATTGATCACATTTCATCTCAGTATCCCCACTAGTGGTGGCTTTATCCGTGCTTTTACCCCGTTTACCTCTTTTTACAGTAGCGGAGCTCGGTCGGTTCACTTTCACACATTGCACCCCCACATCGGTGGTGTCGTGTGCCACCCGGTTTGTCTTACTCAGGGCTTTTCTGGGCGCTGTGTTTCCCCTTTGTGTGACTGGTGGCTGTCTCCCCCGCTGTAGAACGGACCTCCCTTTATCAGCACGATCGGATCTCTTCACCTGTTTTCCACTTGACAAGCCTCTCAAGCAGGGCAATGCAGGCTGTGCCGCATTTTTAGCTATAATAAAACAAACATGTCAATTACACTTTATACAGTGACTTTTCACTACATTTCGAACAAATACAAAATATATTATTATTATTATTATTATTAATAACATTGGTAAAAACGGTGAATGTTACACACCTCCATTCAAAGTTTGCTCTGTGACTTGGGGTGGGTGGGGGAGTGTGTAGTTATGTGGGTTAAACAACTGTCAAATCAAAAAACAAACATAACAAACATAAATGTACACGATATTATGTTTTAGAAGATGTAATTAATTCATAATATGTAACAACTTGTTCTATGGCATACCATGAAATCTGAATAAAACTGGCCATTAAACACATTGCTTTGGCCCACCTTCAGAACACGTGTCTCCTGCGGTTTGGAAGGCGCTGTTCGGGACGTAGGCGTTCGGGGTTGCGAGTTCCACTCTCCGTGGTCCCCTGCGGGGTGCTCGGCCCGACAGTCTCGGCTCTGTTATTCTGTGCTGTAATATCTCGGTTCTCTCTCACCTTAAATTATACAAACCATGAACTATGCATGATATACTAACACTTTTAAACCCAACTCTATTACTATAAAAAACATTCTTACCATCAATACATGATAACGCATTTACTAGCTCTTCCTCATCAAATGGACCCCAGTCAGATGCCATTATGAAGAGTGTGTCCCTTCATATATTATATTGGATGTGTAAAATTAACTGCTTGGAGCGGCTTATTTATGGGGGGGCAAAATGGTATTTCATAATTTTTCTAAGAATCACACAAAATTGTATTCCACATAACATACCAGGAAACCGCCAAAAATGTTGTTCTTATTACAGAATTCAGTTGGGGCGGTATGTTGGGGTGTCTATTTCACTCCGATAAAGTTGATCTCCAACAGACATCTGTATCTATGCGTGCTATGGTCATGGTCTCACGTTCAAAACAACGTGTACACACTGGGTGAGGTGACCATTTGGAGAGATAAATTGTTATCACATATTTGTTATGGACACGAGCCTAATGGGTACAAATGACTGTACCCACGTGGCACCCATACACGCACCCAACTCCGCCCACACTCCTCCTCCTCTGTAGAGCCACTGCCCCCCATTTACCCACGTGTCCCCACACACGCCCCCAACCCCACCCACACCCCGCCTCCTCTGTAGAGCCGCCGGCCACCATTTACAGTATAAAGAGCATGCTGGTAAACACAGAAAACATGTCACCCGTTTGGGACAGAACAGGTCTGCGGTAACTGGTGGAAACCCCCATAGCGCACTATGGCTACACCAGCTAAGAAGACACCCCCTAGCGACCACGCTGCTGATGAAGATGCGGGGGCACCTAACACAAAATTAAGATGGTCGGAAGACAGGGACCCAAAAGAGGTAACACTTTATTTTACTTTAAAAACGTGTTTAGAATATTATTATTAATTTTAAACGTATGCCGGTGTTTACATGCTGTTAGGCCGTATGTGTGTATATATACATTTCAATGCAAAGTGAATTTAAATGCATGTTTTCTTCTTTGTATGTTTATCAAAAGAATAGTGTCAGCGCTCCTCCTCCGAGCCCCAGGGATGCTCTCCCAATGTCTGATGAAGACGAAGGTGTCAACACTGGTGATGAGTCTGAAGATGATGACAAGGACCATGAACATGGCAGGGAGGATAAAACCTCAGACACTGATGATGGAGTTGGACCATCAATGGAAAGAGAGGTAAATATAGAGGTCCTACAACTGTGTATAGTTGTGTACTTCTTTACTGACCGACACACATTACAGTTTTAAGTGTTATTTTCTTTTCTCTTCATTAGAATAGTGGAGTACCAGACACCAGTGATATGGATTCCTCTGTCAACTCTTTAAGACCCCGAACAAGATTGAACATTGCATGCTTCTGTTCTTGCCTTGCTAGAACCCACAAGAGTTTTGATTCAGACAGGGAAGTTCCGAGATATAATTGTAAAAACTAGATGATCATGTAACACTAGTGATGACACACACCATAAAGGGCATTATTGCGCTAGTGTTACAACATTGTATTGGCCGTGAATTAGTTGATAAGTGTGAGGCCTGTCTGATAGGTGACCCCAGCCAAGCACAGCATCTCTGTCTAACTTTAGATCACGAGCAAGGGAGTGTCTGGAGTAGTGTCGCTCTTATATGTAACAAAATAAGTGTCACCCACTTTCTAAATGTTGTGTTATGTGTTGCACGTGCCCTATGTGGGCTATGCATCACCAGACAGACTGAGAAAGAAGTGAAATCTCTTTTGCATAGCTTAGAAACATGCACTCTACCTTCGAGATGGTTAAGTGACTTGTTGGAAAGTGTAGATGAGTAAGTGATACAATTAATTGAGAAGGTTATAAATAACAAGCCTTATAAGATGTTTTACAAATTTGTTTTGCAATAAGACATTATATATATTTTTTCCAGAGAAAGAAAACTCCTGCTGCCGTGGGTTTATGTATACGTATGTTTGAGGAATCTCTGCTTGAAGATGCCATCCTCACTCTAATAGCTCACAAGTTTGGTGATTTGTATGACACTGGTAATCCTAATGTGACATTGCTGGTTGAGGATATTGTGAAAACAGTGGATGCCCTCCCCAACATGCTCAAGAGAATGCTGTATAAAGATCCACGTCCTGGTGTACCTGCTTTTACAGCTGTTCAAAAAGTTCTCCAGAGTTCTTTTGGAAACACCATCCCTATCATGACCAAGTCCAATATATATGTGTGTATTTAAAACTTGTATTTTTTAATTTACTAAAACAGTATCATAAGACAATATAACCTTAAAAACACAGTTTATGCTATAAAACATTACACCTCCACACAAGCAGGGTGAGGTACACTCGGACCCTCACCATGATGGATGTCACCCTAGCAAAATGGCTACCATCTTACCAAATGACCTATGACCTTACAAATGGTAACAAAATGGCTCCCATCTTACCAGATGACCTATGACCTTACAAATGGCTGACATCCAATATGGCCGATATCATCCAAGATGGCTGACAAGGGAGGGTAAAAGGGTAACCCTGGGGGTGATGGGAAGGAGAGAGAAGTTCCGGTTCAAAGGTGGGGGTAACCGGAAGGTGAGGTGGGCCTTCCGGTCTATGGTACGTAGGGAGGGCGGGACTTCCGGCTGTCAAAATTGTAAGTGATGCTGCCATCATACCGTTTGACATTGTCTCCAAGGTTCTCATCGTGAATAACAAACAAAATTCAAACTACCTTCTGGCCTGACCTTCTAGCTTGACCTAATCTTTCTTAAGTATACAAGAGAGAAAAACAGGTGTGAGAAAAGAATTTCTAACTTTCCTTCCATACATACATACATACATACATACATACATACATACATAAATACATACGGAAAATAAATAATAGAATTTTGAATCACAATAAGATGTTATCAAGTACAGAAAAAGAAAATGTAATAAAATGTGATCTTAAATACATACAAATAAAGAAAATTGGTTTACTATTTCCAGATTCCTTTTTTGAAATACAATGACATGCATTACAAATGAGTATTTACATTATATTTACAGCCGGTGCTCGTGTGTCACTGTATCCCTCAGGCTGTGGTAGGCGCTGACATATTGGGCAGCCAGGGTGGCTGTGTGTCCCTCCCCCAGGAGGACTGACCGTTTTTCTTTTTTCTAAGTTTTGTCACAGGTTGGGTGGGCATCCATTATGTTGTTACAGAATGTGTCCCTTATTTTGGGCTAAAGCTTTCCGTGGAGGGGAACGTGGATCAGTTTGTACCATTTTTGGGAAGATCTGCCTTGTTGGGGCGGAGCTGTGATCCAGGTGAACAGCAGATCGGGCATAGGTGGGCATGTGGGCAGAGGAGTAGGAAGGCCGGTCAAGCAAATAAGCTTGCTAAGGTACGCAGCAGCAGCAAGCAGCCCCCCCATCCAGCCAGCCAGCCAGTCTGGCTAGCAGTGACTGAGTGGTTGACAGACGGCAAGCAACGGAATGTACGTGCTCTGTGATGTCATAGCAGTCAGCTGAGAGAGGCTCGTGATGTCATCGCTGAGCTGTCTGTCTGTCTGTCTGTCTCTCTCTCTCTCTCTCTCTCTCTCTCTCTTCCTCTCAATTCAATTCATTTGTATTGTCAAAGCAATTGGACATACATACATACATACATACATACATACATATATACATATATATATATATATATATATATATATATATATATATACATACATACAAACATCCATACATGCTAGAAAGTCATTACTATGTTATCTTAAAGGCTAACTAAGCAGAACATATATCATTATAGAACAGAGTTCATAGGTCAACACATGGTTTTAGGGAACAGGCTCGTAGGTCATACCGTTTGACATTGTCTCCAAGGTTCTCATCGTAAATAACAAACAGAAATCAAACTATCTTCTGGGCTGACCTTCTAGTTTGACCGTATCTTTCTTAAGTATACAAGAGAGAAAAACAGGTGTAAGAAAATAATTTCTAATTTTCCTTCTACACATATATACATACATACATACATATGTAGCGTTATGTTGGGTGTATTTGGATAAGAGCATTTGGGCTCTGAGCTGAAGCACGGATCTAAAGAAGACCTCTCCCCCCCCCAAAGTTATCAGATTTCCTTAGCTCATCAGCTTGGAACTGGTTTGCATCAAAGTGACAGTTTTGGGGAGGATGGCACCGAGAAGAGGCCAAATAGTTTGGAATTCTGCTATGAGATGTCTGGAGAAAGGGGCCTGTAGGTGATAAAAACTCTTTGAAGTGGACGAGAGCCGAAATCCCGACATAGAGCTACGAACCCGGGCCAACCGGCATTTCCAAAAGATGGCATGGATTGACATCAGTCATAAATCAAGCCCCCCTCCAATAGGACACTGGGGGCTGAAACCGAAATCCAATCTCAAGAACTCAGGGACCAATCACCTACTGATCTGACAGACTTTAAGGAACAGCGGACAGTCTTTCTCTCTCTCTTTCTCTCACCTGAACCAGAAACTCGCTGCCACAGCTCAACCTGTAGCTCTGTTGCCAGAACCGGAATCAGAAACCAAGTCTTTGCCGGCAACAGAAGAGTTAAACTGGGAGAAGGAGATTGAGCCGTACGAAGAATTCTTTTAAAGGACTTTATTAAATAAATAACTTTACAGACCCACCTGATCAGTGGAGTTTTACAGCTGGACAATTGACTAAGTCGACTGAATACGAAAGTGTCAGTCACTTAAATAGCTATTTGAGTCTTAAGAAACTTGACCCTTGGAATAAACAGGGCCCTGCTTTCCTCAAAGACTTTGTCTTCAAGTAACTACGGTGGAAGCCTGCTTACAAAGAAGATTTTGTGCACAACCTTGGAGCATTCAAACCAGTGGAAAATCTGTTTGGAAAAGACTCTACATTCCCGAAACCCCAACTTACAGGTGCATCGACTGAGTGGAAGTTCTTGGACAAAGCCGAACCAGACTGCCTTTGTTCCAAACCACACAGACCTCGTGCCGAGTGCTGTTATCTGAGCCCGAAGCCAGAGAGGCCTCTCTGCGACGAAGTTCACATAAGTTTAACAGTTTGGAGTTTGTGATTCATGACATTTGAGAAATCAATTAGAAATGTTAATCTGTGATTCATAACTCTAGAATGTGTAATATCATTTAGTTTTCTTAAATATAAATGTGTGTTGCATTAAACTGTTTTGTTGATAATTTTAGAAATAAAATCTGTCAACCCCGAGAAATATCTTCTCATTCCTGTTTAACTGTTTAGTCTGAAATTGACACAAGTTAATAGACATTAGATTATTGGTGGCCCTGCCTATCCTTAATCATTGAATAATAATCAGTTAAGGGAAATTGTGGTAACAAATAGGATCTTTCTCGGCACCTAAACGTAAATGAGACTGATATATATATAACGAGAAGTTACCCGACATAAATACTAACCTGCGTAGTTATTTAATGTCTGACTAATAATACTAACGAGAGACTCACCTTCGTCTTACTAACCGGTATTGTAGTCAATGTGTTTATAACCTTTTTTGTTTAACGATTTGTTAAACGGAATGTACGTGCTCTGTGCTGTCATAGCAGTAAGCTGAGAGAGGCTCGTCATGTCATCGCTGAGCTGGCTGGCTGGCTGGCTGGCTCTCTGTGTGTGTGTGTGTGTGTGTATGTGTGTCTCTCTGTCTGTCTGTCTGTCTGTCTCTCTCTCTCTCTCTCTCCCTCTCAATTCAATTCATTTGTATTGTCAAAGCAATTGGACATGCATACATACATACATACATATATATGGAAAATAAACAATATGTGTACATCTCTTTCGGCATTAGTGGTGCCCTCACAGATGTGCAAGTTACATGACAGACAGACAGACAGACACACACACACTTTCACACACAGACAGACAGACAGACAGACAGACACACGCATATTATGGGTCTTTGTTGGGTAGTGAAATGGGTAGCATCAGTCGCAGTGTGGGTAATGTCAGGGAGCCAATCATAGTCCCCGTTATTTGCATATCGTGCAAAGCATTCTGGGAAAAGCAACTAAACACGTTTAGTCATGTATTTGTCCATAGTTTACACATGAGATGAACGAGACAGTATGACGTATTGAGCACCTAGGATTCCTCATGTGTATGTGAGGGGCAGAGGAACCGGATCCCAAGTGTGCGTCCCAGGTGCTATAGGTTTCAAAGCATGCAGGGGAATAGGCACCCCACCCTGACACGTATATAAGATTGGATAGGGAGATATAAATAGCAATGGGGAGACTCTTGTACTTGGTGTGGCTCTATCCATATAGTGGGGCCAGCAGCCACTTAGCAGGTGCAGCAATAGAAGCTCAGCCTGGGGAGACTGGATTTAGCATTTCCTCTCCATTTTGATAACTATCCATAATCATTTCTGCAAAATACTTCTATGATACCTATGTATGTTTTTTACTTGTAATATATTATACTATCAAGTATCAGTGTACACATACAATGTGACCTGTTACATTAATACAGAGGCCACGGAAGGCCAGATCACTAATAGCCACTGTCCCCTGATATTACACTTTTTTACAATCACTTTGGCACTCATTTCAGAACCTTGATGTCATTTTTCAAAACTCTAGACACTAAACTCACACCCGATGATCAAAATGCACATTTTTCAAAACTCTAACACTTTTTTACAATTGCTTGGATACAATACACATCAACCTCAGATCATTTGTTCATTGAACTAAAATGACACAACTTAACATCAAAGTATTACCATTTCAAAATGCAATTCACACATTACATCTGAGATCACTGTCTATTCATTTCATTACAAAGATCTAACTATCAATTGATACAGCTGCTCAAAATGATAAGTGACTGTTGCATTACTCTTAATGCATAATTTTATGGAAACTGACAAACAATATTCCATGTTTCGATCATGAAAGTTTCAGGATAATGAGATCCATTGACACCAATAACCGAGGAGCATGAACCAGTTGGACTACATTATCTATGGATGTAATATTTCATCATCATTCATCATCATGTAGCACTTTTCCACACCATGTTTTCAGTGTGGAAGGAAAGTTAGAAATTCTTTCTCTAATACCTGTTTTTCTCTCTTGTATACTTAAGAAAGATAAGGTCAAGCTAGAAGGTCAGGCCAGAAGGTAGTTTGATTTCTGTTTGTTATTTACGATGAGAATCTTGGAGACAATGTCAAACAGTATGATTGAAGTGCCTGCTCCCTAATCCATGTGTTGATCTATGAACTCTGTCCTATAATTATATAAATTCTGCTTAGCTAACTTTTAAGATAACATAGTAATGACTTTCTGATTATAACCAGCTCTTTGATTTTTGTGTATAAAAGCTCTGACTGTTAAAATGAAGGCATAGCGACTTTGGGATCTACTTGAGTCACTGTTCCTCTCCACGCTGCGTGTATTAAAGGCATTGCAACTAACGCTCCAACCTGGTTGAAGATGATTGTTCTTCCACATCAGATTTGACATTACTGTATGTATGCAGGCCCTTGTAATTGCTTTTCCAATACTGCCAACTGGTTATTGATGATTGATTTCACATTGTGGTACGAGTATCGAGTGAAATGAGTGCTATCCACCCCAGCAACACAGTGATAACATGGAGCCGGCAAGTCATCCAGGTCACAATAGAGGTCAAGCAGTGGGAGGAGGAAGACGTGGTGGTCAAAGGAATGGAAGGGGACATGCACCCCTTCTGAGAGGTGGTCGTGGGCCTCGTCATAGAGGAGGGCTTAGGCCTCACCAGAGAGGCAGCCATGGGCCTCATTTGAGAGGTGTTGGGGGAACGTGGTAGAGGACAAGGCCACGGACCAGACAGCGGCAGCAACAGCAAATAGTGTCCAGTGAAATCCGAGAAATAGTTGTAGAGCATGTTGTAAATCATGGCATGACCATGACTGAGGCAGCTACAATGATTCAATCAAACCTCAGAATCAACTCAGGATCAACTGTGGCCTCAATCATCAGAAATTTCCGTACTGAGAAGCGGCAAGTCTTCAGCATGCACTAAACATTAGGCTACTCTCAATTGTCAAATGACTGTATACTGCATACCAATGTGTAGCACAGAGTATAGTGTGCCTTTTGAAAGAAATGCAGACAGAGTGAAGCAGCTGATGACTGAGTATGTTCAGGTATGTTCAGTTTCAAGATGCCTCTTGTGAAAAATGGTTGTGAGAACCTGAACCTGAACACAGGGCTGATGGAAATTCAGAAGTACAGTAATCAATCCTTTGTTTTACACTAAGCCAGGTGAGGAACACTGCAGTTGACATTTTACTGTAGTTTTGTTCTTTTTTGTAGCTAATTATTGTTGCATGGCTTCAAAGAAACCTATGGTGTGATTTGATTGTATTGCATCAATACATTTCAGATTTTGTTCAATGATTCCACTGTGTCTGTAGTATTCTCTCTACTAGTCCTTTTACAGTGATGTATTTATGTGTAGTACCATAATGAAACATGTATCACATATTTTGTACTACAATATTTAATGATTGTACGAACAACTACACAGTGAAACTATCGGTATCTTCTGTGTTACTATGTTACTATGGTATTTCATGATAAATGAGTTATTTGAACCAACAAGTCTGCAAGTGCAAGGTTTCTTTAAAGATATGAATGCACAATACAATGTTTTGAACATTGGACAGCCTGTGTTACAAGTGATGACCGTTTTGAGTTTTGTGTCTAGTTTTGAAAAATGACATCAAGGTTCTGAAATGAATGACAAAGTGATTGTAAAAAACTGTATATTCATCCTATTTAATGTGCTCTTTTAAAATGTACTTTTCTTTTTTATGTTGCCATTTCTGTTCTACCAATGTTTCAGTTGTTAGCCAAAGATTGACAGAGTACATCTCATACACACAGGCCAGACAGCAAGGATTTCTTTTTGAAATTCAATTACAAATGCTGCATGAATTCATCAATACGATTAGAGCTCCTGAAAACTCACTCTACAGCATCTCATTAGCAGTGAAAAGAAACCAAGAAAGTTGGGACAGTCGACTGTTTACCACTATGTAACATCACCTTTTCTTTTAATAACACTTATTAAGCACTTGGGCACTGAAGACACCACTTGGTTAAGTTTAGCAAGTGGGATTTCCCCCCATTCATCCATTATGCATTTCCTCAGCTGCGCAACTGCACAGGGCCTTCGTTGTCTTAATTTGCACTTCATAGTGCGCCACACATTCTCAATTCGGAGACAGGTCAGGACTGCAGGCAGGCCATGCTAGCACCCGCACTCTCTGCCTACGCAACCATGCGCTTGAAATCTGAGCAGAATGTGGTTTGGCGTTATCCTGCTGAAAAATGCAGGGACGTCCCTGGAAAAGATGATGTCTGGATGGCAGCATATGTTGCTCCAAAATGTGTACATCTCTTTCTGCAAAAATGGTGCCCTCACAGATGTGCGAGTTACATGACAGACAGACACTCATACACACTGTCACACCCACACACACACACACACTTTCACAGACAGACACACGCACACACACACACACACACGCACACACACACACACACACACACACACACACACTTTCACACAGAGACAGACACACACACACTTACATACATACATACATACATACATACAGTGAGGGAAAAAAGTATTTGATCCCCTGCTGATTTTGTACGTTTGCCCACTGACAAAGAAATGATCAGTCTATAATTTTAATGGTAGGTGTATTTTAGCAGTGAGAGACAGAATAACAACAAGAAAATCCAGAAAAACGCATTTCAAAAAAGTTATAAATTGATTTGCATGTTAATGAGGGAAATAAGTATTTGATCCCCTATCAATCAGCAAGATTTCTGGCTCCCAGGTGTCTTTCATACAGGTAACGAGCTGAGATTAGGAGCACTCTCTTAAAGGGAGTGCTCCTAATCTCAGCTCGTTACCTGTATAAAAGACACCTGTCCACAGAAGCAATCAATCAATCAGATTCCAAACTCTCCACCATGGCCAAGACCAAAGAGCTGTCCAAGGATGTCAGGGACAAGATTGTAGACCTACACAAGGCTGGAATGGGCTACAAGACCATCACCAAGCAGCTTGGTGAGAAGGTGACAACAGTTGGTGCGATTATTCGCAAATGGAAGAAACACAAAATAACTGTCAGTCTCCCTCAGTCTGGGGCTCCATGCAACATCTCACCTCGTGGAGTTTCAATGATCATGAGAACGGTGAAGAATCAGCCCAGAACTACATGGGAGGATCTTGTTAATGATCTCAAGGTAGCTGGGACCATAGTCACCAAGAAAACAATTGGTAACACACTACGCCATGAAGGACTGAAATCCTGCAGCGCCCCCGCAAGGTCCCCCTGCTCAAGAAAGCACATGTACAGGCCCGTCTGAAGTTTGCCAATGAACATCTGAATGATTCAGAGGAGAACTGGGTGAAAGTGGTCTCAGATGAGACCAAAATCAAGCTGTTTGCCATCAACTCAACTCGCCGTGTTTGGAGGAGGAGGAATGACCCCAAGAACACCATTCCCACCATCAAACAAGGAGGTGGAAACATTATGCTTTGGGGCTGTTTTTCTGCTAAGGGGACAGGACAACTGCACCGCATCAAAGGGACGATGGACGGGGCCATGTACCGTCAAATCATGGGTGAGAACCTCCTTCCCTAAGCCAGGGCATTGAAAATGGGTCAAATACTTATTTCCCTCATTAACATGCAAATCAATGTATAACTTTTTTGAAATGCATTTTTCTGGATTTTTTGGCTGTTATTCTGTCTCTCACTGTTAAAATACACCTACCATTAAAATTATAGACTGATCATTTCTTTGTCAGTGGGCAAACGTACAAAATCAGCAGGGGATCAAATACTTTTTTCCCCCACTGTACATACATATATATGGAAAAGAAACATTACAAGTATAAATCACAATAAGATGTAATAAAGTACAGATAAACAAAATGTAATAAAATGTGATCTGTTTGAAAATGCAGGGACGTCACTGGAAAAGATGATGTCTGGATGGCAGCATATGTTGCTCCAAAATGTGTACATCTCTTCTGCAAAAATGGTGCCCTCACAGATGTGCGAGTTACATGACAGACAGACAGACAGACAGACACTCACACCCACACACACACACTTTCACAGACAGACATACACACACACACACACACACTCACTTTCACACAGAGACAGGCACACACACGTACAGACACACACACTCACTTTCACACAGAGACAGACACACACACACACACACATACATACATACATACATATGGAAAAGAAACAATACATTTATAAATCACAATAAGATGTAATAAAGTACAGAAAAACTAAATGTAAGAAAATGTGATCTTTAATACACACAAATATGTATGGCTGGTCGGATGCGTCTTGGACTCGGGTTCCTCTTCATTACGTATAACGCTTTTGCCTTTTGCTAAAGCTTTCCGTGGAGGGGATCGTGGGTGAGTTTGTACCATTTTTGGGAGGATCTGCCTTGTTGGGGCGGAGCTGTGATCCAGGTGAACAGCAGATCGGGCATAGGTGGGCATGTGGGCAGAGGAATAGGAAGGCCGGTCAAGCAAATAAGCTTGCTAAGGTACGCAGCAGCAGCAAGCAGCCCCCCCATCCAGCCAGCCAGCCAGTCTGGCTGGCAGTGACTGAGTGGTTGACAGACGGCAAGCAACGGAATGTACGTGCTCTGTGATGTCATAGCAGTCAGCTGAGAGAGGCTCGTGATGTCATCGCTGAGCTGGGTGGCTGGCTGGCTCTGTGTGTGTGTGTGTCTATGTCTGTCTGTTTTTCTGTTTGTCAGTCTGTCTGTCTGTCTCTCTCTCTCTCTCCCTCTCAATTCTATTCATTTGTATTGTCAAAGCAATTGGACATACATACATACATACATACATACATACATATATATATATATATATATGTATGTAGCGTAAGGTACACTTTTAAATTTCAATTAAAGAAGTGAATTCATAGTATCACCTTATCACGAATCCTGGAGTCTTGTAGAACTCAATTTCTGTAATAATTGGACGCAGACACCAATTCCAAAGATATAAATTGTCAAATTTATTTAAAAACAAAGACTAAATGTAGCACTACACTAATTATACAAAAGGGAAAAACTAATTAAAATTCAACTCTAGATCAACAAATCAAAGACAAATCACTTCCGTGACCAAATCAAAGACCATGGGATCACATAGGATAACACACAAATCGTTAAACAAAAAAGGTTATAAACACATTGACTACAATACCGGTTAGTAATTCTAGGAATCACTAAGAAACAGTTGAAAGTGCTAAATTGCAGTTTCAGAAGATGAAAAAAAACAGTAACTGATGGGATATGTAGTACTTTATACTCGAGTGGTCTATGCGATTACACCCTGTTGGTGTTATTAAGAACGCCAAGTACCAGAATGCAGAGCGGGACTGTTTTTTGTGCCGTGACTTGTCGGGGGAAAAACGCGCAGAAAAAACGGACGAGAAGGTGAAGGTAGTATGGCGGTGATGCACGCGTTGGTGAAGTGGGAAAGTGGGGTCGACAAAGACTCTTACAGCGTGATTCCCACTGCTTGCTTTCGCAATTTTGATTTATTCAGCATTGCTGATGATGACGAAGAGACGACTCGAAACTTCAGAGCAGAGTGGAGAGACACGAACAAACCTCCAAAAGGTGGATGGCCTGTCCATGAAGCGCAGATCATTATGACTGGTAACAATGTTTATTTAAAAAAAAAAAACATTAAAGTCTTTACATGCTATTTGATATATACAATCACAGTATATTTGAAATGAATGTTTAAGTTATTAATGTGTTGTACTTCTAACATACTCTTATAACATGGTAGGTGGTGGTGAGGGCGCTAAAACTCGTCATACTTGACTGGCATTTGTAAGAACGATTTATTGTGTGTTGTGCTTTACAATAAAATCCCCCAAATCACAAAATAAATTAAACCAGATATAATTTAACTTCAGTTTTGATTCAGTGTTGGCTGTTCATCTTAATTTGTATGGTCAAAGCACAGTATTTTTATGACAAATAAATATAATCCCCAAATATCTGTGGACATAATGCAGGGTTTTATTTATTTTATTTTTATTTTAGGAAAAGAAGGCGAACTAAGAAGAAAACTTAATGACCTAACAAAAATGCCCTGTCCTAAAATGAAGACAGTACCTAAACCAAACAAAAAACTTCAAATTTCAGATGATAGTGACCTTGATGAACCACAGTTACCGGTGAGATAATTACTGCAAATATTAAATAAATGTATTGCAGGATTGTTTTTTTTAAATCATTTTCATTATATATATATATATATATATATATATATATATATATATATATATATATATATATATATATATATATATATTCATTTTAAACTCTTTTTCTCTCTGAATACAGCACAAAATAAGAGAAAACCGATGGAGCTTCAAGAATTAGATCCCGTCATATTCTACAGACATTTAAAGAGTCCAGTGAAGTTGAGCTACAGCAAAAAGTTAAGCAGCTCGAAAAGGAAAACACAAGACTTAAAAATGAAAACCAATGTCTTCGAAACCGTATGGTTGATGGTAAGTTTTTTTATTTATAGCAAATAATTCCTTACCTTGATAAATGTTATTCTTCAGTAATTTAGATTCCAGAGTAATGTATTATAGTTGATCATACTGAAGTAATCTAGAACCACAATACAGACTCTTAATGTGCACTGTCTAATAGTTTAATAATACTGATTATTAAATAAAGTTTTTCAACATAACTTCATAATCCTACATTAATGACTATATGCATTACATTAGACCTGGAAATTCTTGTATTTTATCTTTTTTATTTTTTTTGTAGCTAATGTTAATGACCCACAAAAAGGTCAGTTTGCCAATAACATAGAGCAAGTCTCTCAAGTATAATTGCAGGCATTGATGGTTTTGTTTTCACTTTGCATTAAATATATTACTAGAAATGATTATCATTTAATACTAAGGTTTTTTTCTCCAGAGATTCCAGACCTTTTGGACAATCTGAAAAAAATTGTAACAAAAGCCACATTTATCAGCAATGAAGACAAAAGTGTGTCACCATCAAGTGGTTCTGACAGCCCCACAGCAAATTGTTCTGAATCTGACAAAGAATCACCAAAACAGGTATAACACTCTTGGTCTACAATATTACAAAGACAAGGTAAAAATATATATATTGAAAACAAATATTGGTTGTAAACAATCTAATGATGCTACATTATCAGTTATATTCATAGTTATAGTTGATAATAAGAATGTAATTGAATTATGGGTGTCACAGATTCACTGACTTTATTATGTCTGTAAATTCATAAACTTAGAATTGAGACATACTGTGGTCTTTAATAACACATTTCTGTAACAAAATCACAGCCTTACTGATAATGTATTCCACTTAACATAATATAAGAATAGTTTGGGGATAAACTTGTTTTTTATTTACCATTGTCTTTTAGGTGGAAAAGTTCCCAGGCACTGGAGTTTACATTGACAAACTGTCCTGGATCCTTGCAGAGAGGTGCAGCACGAATACGTCATATGCAAGAACCCTGACGGTTGCTGTCTTTGACTTTCCAACATTACTAAAGAGCAATCTTCGTGGTGGTGGCAGCAAGAGAGATCCAACTTCGGAGACATTAAGATCCTCATTGATGTTATTGAGGATCATATACAGCTGCCTTCGGAAGGACACGACGTGTTTCAGTTGCGGGGCTTTGCAGCCCAGCGGGACCCTCTTAATGCCGGACATCAGCTGCCCGAGCCGGTGCGGATGAACGGAGGGACGTTAGACAGCGTTACCTTCCGGGCAGGAGCAGCGAGCGGCAACACCGGGGTGAAAGTGTCGTCTAACACTGTGCCATTAGCCACTAGCTGATTGAGCAGATCAGTGGTTTTTAAGAAGATAACAATGGCAGCAGACTTGATATTTTCACACCCTGCTACCTCCCCAACCGCTAACACACACTGCTCTAGGGGGCAGAACTGCACCGGAGCGATCTTGACTCCATGGCGTCGGGTCAGTTTTTCAAAAGACGCATTCAGGGGGTCCGACCCCCCGACCCGGGAAGAACTACCGGTACTCCCCCCTCCCCTCCCCTGTTCCCCCACAATAAGAAAAGCACTGAAAACAGAAGACAAAATAAACAAACTGAAAAAAGTAAAGCAACAAAAAAACGCAGCCAAAGGACAGAGCTCTCAGCAGCACTCCCGCTCACTGCAGACCCCTCCCACACACTCCCAGCTGAGAGAGAGAGAGAGAGAGAGAGAGAGAGAGAGAGAGAGAGAGAGAGAGTTAGTGTCTGTCTGTCTCTCTCTCTCTGTAGATGCATCATAGGGAACATATGTAACAATCTCTCTTTTTGTTTACCAAAAATGAGAATGAACGTATTTCAAGTGGGTGTTGCCTTGGTTGGAAACGTTTTAAGATTATTTATGAAGTGTAAAGTGGATTTGTCTCAGTTCTCCGTAGTTTTCAATGTATGTGCCATTCAGTAGCGTTCATGTTACAGATGTGCCCTATGCAGTGGTAGGGTCAATAAAATGTCAGTAAAACTTTATTTTAGCAATTATGGAGGGGAAGAACTGCAAATAGAGGGTCCCCACTAATTATCTAACTTACCAACAACGTTTCAAATTAGGTCTTGCGAAGCTGCCAAATAATGCTGTATAATCGTATGTGTCTTCATACACCGGCTGCTATAGTCTGATAGCTTTGATTATATATATATATTTTCTCGTGAACCACAAATGCTATTTGCTTGATTTTTACAGAGTATGTTATAAATACCATTCTTATGAAGCCTGACAAATTGTATGCTGTAATTATGAATATTTTCAAATCATTTGTTTGTTTTTCCTAACATGTTACAAATGTTCCCTATGTGAAAGATGCATTATATCTTAATAACGTCTAAACAATTAAAGATATACAGATTATTATTTTTGGTAAAGTTATAATACATTGCTATTAACTATGTGTGTCAGTAAAAGTTTAAATTTCCTAAAGGATTTTTATTGATCTTGCAAAATAAGTGTTTAGGGAACATTTGTAACATAGAGGTGGGTTAGCCACCGGCTAAGGGCAGCGGCTCCGGCTCCAGCACCGGCACCATGTCGCTGGAAAAGCGCTAAGTGAGCTCACAGTGAGCTCAGTGTAATGTCTGCTCTGGTGAGCTCACAGTGTGACCTAGTCGTGAGTTCACGTCTTCACTGGGTAGTCCTTGACAACTTAATTGACTCAAATCTTGGGCTTAATTGGTCAAAATGACCATTGGTTGAAGGTACTCAGGGACTGATGTGTAGAGAGACTTATTAAACCTGCAGGATTGTGGTTTTCCCAGATCAGAATTAACCAGATCACCACAAAGGAACATGGTAGGTGCTATTGCAACACAGATTACACAAATACATTGAAATCCAAGTTTGCAGTGGTCCTTGGGCCATTGGGTGGTGATCCAGATCACTTCAGCAGGAATTTTGCAGTGGTCTGGACTACAACTCTCTCTCTCTCTCTCTCTCTCTCTCTCTCTCTCTCTCTCTCTCTCTCTCTCTCAATTCAGTGCATTTGAATTGTCAAAGCAATTGGACATGCATACATACATACATACATATACACTCACCTAAAGGATTATTAGGAACACCTGTTCAATTTCTCATTAATGCAATTATCTAACCAACCAATCACATGGCAGTTGCTTCAATGCATTTAGGGGTGTGGTCCTGGTCAAGACAATCTCCTGAACTCCAAACTGAATGTCTGAATGGGAATGAAAGGTGATTTAAGCAATTTTGAGCGTGGCATGGTTGTTGGTGCCAGACGGGCCGGTCTGAGTATTTCACAATCTGCTCAGTTACTGGGATTTTCACGCACAACCATTTCTAGGGTTTACAAAGAATGGTGTGAAAAGGGAAAAACATCCAGTATGCGGCAGTCCTGTGGGCGAAAATGCCTTGTTGATGCTAGAGCTCAGAGGAGAATGGGCCGACTCGATTCAAGCTGATAGAAGAGCAACTTTGACTGAAATAACCACTCGTTACAACCGAGGTATGCAGCAAAGCATTTGTGATGCCACAACACGTACAACCTTGAGGCGGATGGGCTACAACAGCAGAAGACCCCACTGGGTACCACTCATCTCCACTACAAATAGGAAAAAGAGGCTACAATTTGCACAAGCTCACCAAAATTGGACAGTTGAAGACTGGAAAAATGTTGCCTGGTCTGATGAGTCTCGATTTCAGAGTCAGAATTTGGCGTAAACAGAATGAGAACATGGATCCATCATGCCTTGTTACCACTGTGCAGGCTGGTGGTGGTGGATGTAATGGTGTGGGGGATGTTTTCTTGGCACACTTTAGGCCCCTTAGTGCCAATTGGGCATCGTTTAAATGCCACGGCCCGTTGTTTCTGACCATGTCCATCCCTTTATGACCACCATGTACCCATCCTCTGATGGCTACTTCCAGCAGGATAATGTACCATGTCACAAAGGTCGAATCATTTCAAATTGGTTTCTTGAACATGACAATGAGTTCACTGTACTAAACTGGCCCCCACAGTCACCAGATCTCAACCCAATAGAGCATCTTTGGGATGTGGTGTGTAGCGTTATGTT
The DNA here is from genome assembly GCF_036373705.1 of Amia ocellicauda. Lineage (NCBI taxonomy): Eukaryota > Metazoa > Chordata > Actinopteri > Amiiformes > Amiidae > Amia > Amia ocellicauda. The sequence goes on along the minus strand of NC_089863.1, from coordinate 35,826,698 downwards.
GGGTGTATTTGGATAAGAGTATTTGGGCTCTGAGCTGAAGCACGGATCTAAAGAAGACCTCTCCCCCCCAAAGTTATCAGATTTCCTTAGCTCATCAGCTTGGAACTGGTTTGCATCAAAGTGACAGTTTTGGGGAGGATGGCACCGAGAAGAGGCCAAATAGTTTGTTATTCTGCTATGAGATGTCTGGAGAAAGGGGCCTGTGGGTGATAAAAACTCTTTGAAGTGGATGAGAGCCGAAATCCCGACATAGAGCTACGAACCCAGGCCAACCGGCATTTCCAAAAGATGGCATGGATTGACATCAGTCATAAATCCAAAGTCACAAAAGATTAAGTCTGTTTTAGTTACTTGTGATAAATTGTTGATATCCTAAGCGTTGGCATTAGAGTCATTAGGTGATTAATCGAGTACTGTTCTGTTGGGTTGTTACTGAATAGCCAAAACAATGATTACCCAAATGTCCCCATGTGAAGCATTGATTGTTAAGGTACCAGGAACAGAGATTCCTGAATTCCTTGGACGCCTAGGCAGTTTGGACTTTGAAGTAGAGTCGCGTCGAACTCAGTTGGTAAACGACACTACGACGCAACTCGAAAAAGAGTCGATAGAGGTGATGAAAGTTATGGCTAGCTTAGCACTTGCGAGCTCAAGGGTAGTGAACTGGATCATAAGCAAGTTTGAAAAACTGAAAAAGCTAGGAGAAAAGTATGCTAAAGCGAAAGAAGAAAGAGCCAAACGGCATGGAATGGTTTTAGAATTTGAAGGAAAGCTAGATACTTGTGGAAAACAAGTCATTGTGTTGAATGCTGAAAAAGAGGACTTAATTGAACAGAGAGAGCAATTAGGAAATGATTTAAGACAATGTCAAGTTGAATTGGAAACAACTCTGATCCAAGTAAAAGGTCTGCAAAATGACAGATGTAAAGCGGTTGAAAATGAAAGGATAGTTTTGAAGGACCGGGATGTTTTGGAAATGCGTCTTTGCAAAACAGTCAGGGAGAAAGATTTGGGCACTGTAAAAATGGAGATACTCGAAGGCGAGGTCATACATTTAAAAAGGGACAGTGAAGAAATGAGGAGAGTAAATCAGGTGCTTAGGGGAGAACTCAAATCAACTGAAGTTGAAAATGAGCGTCTCAAGCAACAAATAGGGGCCCTGAAAGCTGCCTCTTGGTGGGCTGCAAAGCTGACACCTGACAGCATAAAGGAACAGCCGGAACCGGCCAATGCACGGAGTCGCACACCGTCTCCACATTTAGGCCCCGGGTTGCCTCGTCCTGATCGTACCCCTCCCTGTAGTCTTTCTCCATCCAGGGTAAGAAGCTCGTCGCACAGACGAACTTCCTCTCCCGAGAGTCCAGACCGAAAGGTTAACATGCGCCAGTTGAGAGAACTGGCTAAAGATTGTGAAACCTTTAACCCAGCATACAAGGAAGGAAATGTGGAAGCGTATATTAAGGACATTAAGTATGCTTTGAGTTTCTATCCTGAGGCTACGGAGAAGGAAAAGGTTCTCCTAATCCGCAAAACTACCTCTCGCCAAGTCCATTCTTGGATGGAGAGGCAAGGGTCCATGGTCTGCGATAGGTTTCAACGCTTGTGCAGAGCATTAGTTAGGGACTATTCCAGGTTCATTGATCCAGTGGCAGCAGTGACTGCCGCACACCAGATCAAACAGGGTAAGCATGAGTCCCCCCGTGATTACTATGAAAAGCTTAGGAAAACCTATTTTGCGGGTCAAGATCGACCCGGGGCCGAGGAAGAGGTGAGCTTTAAAGGGTTGTTTGTTGCTAATTTGTTCCCAACGATTAAGGAAATGGTCATATTACATGCAGACGCAACGTATATGAACATAGCTGAAATTCGAAAAAATGGCACAGAAAGCTTGGGAAAGCAAGTACAATAGCACTTCTGATCGTAAAGATTCAAGCACCCAAGTACTGGCAAGGCGCTCTGAGAGCCCTATTTCTCCACTGGAGTTAGAGGGGACAGAGATTCAAAGAAGGAAAGAACCTCCCAAGGATGGAATCCAAGACACCCAGGCTTACAATAAAAAAAAGAAATCTGCTCCTAGCCTAGGTGGGTTAACTCAGTCTCTGAGCAATGTTGCAGTTTCTGAGCTACTGCTACGCTTAGCTCTGCTCCCTTTGCCCCCTCTTCCCAAACTGGAAGTTAGTAGCCAGGGTAAAGGGCCGGACTCGCCACCTAAGGAATGACTAGCTCTGGAACCACCCCCTGTCCCCGCCTCTGTGTTTTTGATTGGATGTGAGGAACAGCAGGGGGGTTTCTCTGACACATCAGCCCACTGGGACCTCCCAGTGGGGGAAGTTGCCTGCAGGCAAGCTGAACCTTTGGTGATGTTACTGGGTGATCTGACACAGAGAGGCAGAGCCAAGCAAGTTTACATAGAAGTGACCATTGAGAATGTGTGGGAGTGAGGAGCCTTGTTGGACACTGGGGCTGAAATTTGTTTAATGTCTGCCACCACAATGGGCAACCTGAAACAAATTATGGAAACCTCAGACCAACGACTGAAAGTGGAAGCTTGTAGTGTGAACATTACAAGTTACACAGAGACTAAGGCACAGCTCACTCAAAAGGCATTGTTAGAGTTCACCTTTGGGAAGATTAAGTTGGTTCATCCAGTTTATATTTCCAAATTTGAAACAGAGAAGTTGATCATTGGTCAGGATCTATTGAACAGGTTGTGGGCTCAAGTTGAATCACCAAAGCCTGTGGAATTGAATGACAGATATGATACAGCCACCAAGGTACAACTTCCCAATGAGACCATTTTTTGTGCATGTCCCTAAAGGGGGCACCGGCTTACCATGTAAGCCAACCATTCGAACCCAGGTCCCTACCAACTATTATAGACATAGTGAAGGTCAGGTGCCTGAATAACACCTGAATTCCCAGTCACCTCCCTCTGTTAATCAACTTCCACCTATTGGTTACCGTCAGTAACCATACTCAATACTGAGTAATACCAATTGTTTTTTTGTTTTAATGTACTTGTGTTATAATATGTAACCTGTATATGTGCTAGTATAGGATTGTCAATTTGATTGGAATACATTCTGCTTAAATAATGAACTATTAGTTTGTTTTCTTTGATTTCTCGGGGTCATGAATGGTGAAGTCCACTGTTGAATTCTGATACATAACTTTGAGATAAATGCTTAACGTCTTATTTTGTCTTGAAGGGGATAACGCCCTAGTCGACCTCAGTCCCATTCAAGAAAGGGGGTATGTAGCGTTATGTTGGGTGTATTTGGATAAGAGTATTTGGGCTCTGAGCTGAAGCACGGATCTAAAGAAGACCTCTCCCCCCCAAAGTTATCAGATTTCCTTAGCTCATCAGCTTGGAACTGGTTTGCATCAAAGTGACAGTTTTGGGGAGGATGGCACCGAGAAGAGTCCAAATAGTTTGTTATTCTGCTATGAGATGTCTGGAGAAAGGGGCCTGTAGGTGATAAAAACTCTTTGAAGTGGATGAGAGCCGAAATCCCGACATAGAGCTACGAACCCAGGCCAACCGGCATTTCCAAAAGATGGCATGGATTGACATCAGTCATAAATCAAGCCCCCCTCCAATAGGACACTGGGGGCTGAAACCGAAATCCAATCTCAAGAACTCAGGAACCAATCACCTATTGATCTGATAGACTATAAAGGACAAACACGGCCTTTCTTTCTCTCTCTCTCTCACCTGAACCAGTAACTCGCTGCCACAGCTCAACCTGTAGCTCTGTTGCCCGAACCGGAACCAGAAACCAACCAAGTCTTTGCCGGCAACAGAAGAGTTAAACTGGGAGAAGGAGATTGAGCCGTACAAAGAATTCTTTTAAAGGACTTTATTAAATAAAGAACTTTACAGACTGCGCTGCCCGCCTGTGCCCACCTGATCAGTGGAGTTTTACAGCTGGACAAATGACTAAGTCGACTGAATACGAAAGTGTCAGTCATTTAAATAGCTATTTGAGTTTTAAGAAACTTGACCCTTGGAACAAACAGGGCCCTGCTTTCCTCAAAGACTTTGTCTTCAAGTAACTACAGTGGAAACCTGCTTACAAAGAAGATTTTGTGCACAACCTTGGAGCCTTCAAACCAGTGGAAAATCTGTTTGGAAACGACTCTACTTTCGCGAAACCCCAACTTCCAGGTGCATCGACTGAGTGGAAGTTCTTGGACAAAGCCGAACCGGACTGCCTTTGTTCCAAACCACACGGACCTCGTGCCGTGTGCTGTTATCTGAGCCCGAAGCCAGAGAGGCCTCTCTGCGACGAAGTTCAGATAAGTTTAACAGTTTGGAGTTCATGATTCATGACATTTGAGAAATCAATTAGAAATGTTAATCTGTGATTCATAACTCTAGAATGTGTAATATCATTTAGTTTTCTTAAATATAAATGTGTGTTGCATTAAACTGTTTTGTTGATAATTTTAGAAATAAAATCTGTCAACGCCGAGAAATATCTTCTCATTCCTGTTTAACTGTTTAGTCTGAAATTGACACAAGTTAATAGACACCAGATTATAGGTGGCCCTGCCTATCCTTAATCATTGAATAATAATCAGTTAAGGGAAATTGTGGTAACAAGTAATGATAGGATCTTTCTCTCCACCTAAACGTTAATGAGACTGATATATATATATATATAACGAGAAGTTACCTGACATAAATACTAACCTGCGTAGTTATTTAATGTCTGACTAATAATACTAACAAGAGACTCACCTTCATCTTACTAACTGGTATTGTAGTCAATGTGTTTATAACCTCTTTTGTTTAACGATTTGTGTTATCATATGCGATCCCATGGTCTTTGATTTGGTCACGGAAGTGATTTGTCTTTGATTTGTTGATATAGAGTTGAATTTTAATTAGTTTTTCCCTTTTGTATAATTAGTGTAGTGCTACATTTAGTCTTTGTTTTGAATAAATTTGACAATTTATATCTTTGGAATTGGTGTCTGTGTCCAATTATTACAGAAATTGAGTTCTACAAGATTCCAGGATTCGTGATAAGGTGATACTATAAATTCACTTCTTTAATTGAAATTTATAAGTGTACCTTACGCTACAGGTGGAACGGGAGCTTCGTGCCCTGGATGTGCATCCCACAAATCTCCATCAACTGCAAGATGCTATCCTATCAATATGGGCCAACATTTCTAAAGAATGCTTTCAGCACCTTGTTGAATCAATGCCACGTAGAATTAAGGCAGTTCTGAAGGCGAAAGGGGGTCAAACACAGTATTAGTATGGTGTTCCTAATAATCCTTTAGGTGAGTGTATATGGAAAAGGAACAATATGTGTACATCTCTGCATATGGTGCCCTAACAGATGTGCAAGTTACATGACAGACAGACACTCACACACACTTTCAAAGACAGACAGACAGACAGACACTCACACACACTTTCACACACTCACTTTCACAGACAGACAGACACAGACACAGACACACTCACTTTCACACAGAGACAGGCACATTTTCACACAGAGACAGACACACAAACACACACAAACAGACACAGACACACATACTTTGACAGACAGACAGACAGACACATGCATATTATGGGTCTTTGTTGGGTAGTGAAATGGGTAGCATCAGTCGCAGTGTGGGTAATGTCAGGGAGCCAATCATAGTCCCCGTTATTTGCATATATTTGCATTCTGGGAAAAGCAACTAAACACGTTTAGTCATGTATTTGTCCATAGTTTACACATGAGATGAACGAGACAGTATGACGTATTGAGCACCTAGGATTCCTCATGTGTATGTGAGGGGCAGAGGAACCGGATCCCAAGTGTGCGTCCCAGGTGCTATAGGTTTCAAAGCATGCAGGGGAATAGGCACCCCACCCTGACACGTATATAAGTTTGGATAGGGAGATATAAATAGCAATGGGGAGACTCTTGTACTTGGTGTGGCTCTATCCATATAGTGGGGCCAGCAGGTGCAGCAATAGAAGCTCAGCCTGGGGAGACTGGATTTAGCATTTCCTCTCCATTTTGATAACTATCCATAATCATTTCTGCAAAATACTTCTATGATACCTATGTATGTTTTTTACTTGTACTATATTATACTATCAAGTATCAGTGTACACATACAATGTGACCTGTTACATTAATACAGAGGCCACGGAAGGCCAGATCACTAATAGCCACTGTCCCCTGATATTACACTTTTTTACAATCACTTTGGCACTCATTTCAGAACCTTGATGTCATTTTTCAAAACTCTAGACACTAAACTCACACCCGATGATCAAAATGCACATTTTTCAAAACTCTAACACTTTTTTACAATTGCTTGGATACAATACACATCAACCTCAGATCATTTGTTCATTGAACTAAAATGACACAACTTAACATCAAAGTATTACCATTTCAAAATGCAATTCACACATTACATCTGAGATCACTGTCTATTCATTTCATTACAAAGATCTAACTATCAATTGATACAGCTGCTCAAAATGATAAGTGACTGTTGCATTACTCTTAATGCATAGTTTTATGGAAACTGACAAACAGTATTCCATGTTTCGATCATGAAAGTTTCAGGATAATGAGATCCATTGACACCAATAACCGAGGAGCATGGTTTCTTAGGGTTACCATAGACTTGACTGTGTCTTCTTGTTTGTGAAGGAACAGGACTGCGTTTTCCTGTCTGGGTTCCCGCAGGCTTAAGTGGGTTTGACCTACTATTAGAAAAAAAAAAAAAAAAGGAGCGCTAATTAATTGTTCAATATCTGATACGCCGGTGATAATATAAAATAACGTGTTTATAGTTTATAGAAGTTTATAGTGTTTATGGTAAATGAAGAAAAGTCATTAAGTTATATACAAGTTCTATAAATGCAAACATTGAAAAGCATGTTTGTTGTTATTCCTATATAGGATTTAGTATTATTTGTGTTTTCTTGTTTTTTGCTATGTTTTCTCCCCTGTCGTTTATTGTTATTTTGCGGGCTTGCACGCCTTGGTTGTTGTGTACAAAACGATACATAGAAAATGGGAAAACGTGTTACTGTGTGGGAACAGCTCTAGTAAGACGGGCGACCCGCCACTTAAAGGTACACATGTAAGGTACATGTATGATAACTATGGAGTGAAGCGGTGCGTTTGACTGGACAATAGGTGACAGAAAATTAAGGTTTCCAGAAGATGGGACTTTTGATTCAGATAGACTTGAGCACCTAAAAACGGTTTTGCAAAATAGGAATACAAAGCATTAAGAAATGAGAAACCAAAGCTAGCTATCTTAAAACATTTGTTAGAGAAAAGAAAGAAAAGACAACAGGCATAATTCAATCTGAATGCCCCGAAGACAAATTAAAAATATATATATATGTTTTTCAGTATAAATGACAGTCCTCAAGATACTGAAGGAAAATTACTAGATAAGTAATAAATAAGGGTAGTTTGAGACACTGCAGGTCAATATAACATGCCAACCAAAACCATGGTATCTGAATTTACTATGGATATAAATTAATATGTGTCTCTTTGTATGTTTGTACGTTTTCAGTTTGCGCAAGGTAAATGTCCATATTTTGACTTTTTCATGTACTGTATAGTCCAGAATATGACTAAGAGAGTCATAAGTCACAAATAGTTACAGAATGATAGCTAAAAAACGCCAGTTAAATATGTTGTAATAACAGACCTACAAGAAAGTCAGCATTTAACTGTACACAGAATGCTATTGCAAACAGAAATAATAATACAAAATTAAGTTATTTAAATAGGTCTTACGAATACAGAAGTTAAAAGTAACATGTTAGAAATGGAATTAGAGCCAAATTTAGAAATAGGAATCCGAGGCAACCACAAACATTCGGTGAAGGTTTCTTACATATTGATAAATAGATAACCAGATACTCCAGGAAATTAACGATGTGCTCATTTGGAAGCTATGAGTTCCACAATGAAGAGTTTTTAAATCCCTAGTAATAGATCCCTAAATACAATGTGTAGGTAAGAAATTAACTATTGATCAGTTCAATCTGGATTCGGGAACAGTTCTTCTGAACCTGTACTGGTGTAGATTGGACTTCAATAGGAGGAAGTGACACAATAAAGACATGAGCCGCGCAGGAGGACAGTCTTAGTGCCCACGCAGGTTCTTAGTTGGGGAAATCATTGACTGGACACATTTTTTGAAAATGTGCTTTCCTGAAGTACCTGGACATCATTATTGAGATCAATGAAAAGGCTTATTTTCCAAAGATTAAATACATTCATTAACTACAATAATGTAGTGAAATGTATATAAATAGTAATAATACAAATCGATCAAATATAACTTGCATTTTCTTGTAAGAAATTAGGAATAGGAGAAAGAACAGCTGTTGGGATGCAGTGCGATGTTATCCAAAATTGAAAGCGGTTGAGAAAGGAGAGTTTGTTCTGTGTGAGACAAATGTACTGCCACGAGAGACTCTGATGGTGATTGACTGGAATATGAGGGAAAATAATGAAGTTACTACAGGTATAACTAAAGGTGTAACATAACTAATTTAATGAAACATAGTCATGGCAAGTTATAAAACTGTTTGGAAATAGTCCTTTCACAAACAGAAATACCCTATCAATTAGGAAGAGGGGGGCAGGGGGCAAGGGCCGTATGTGCTCCTCTGCTCCCCCTGTTCGCCTGAGCAGACAAGCAGCCTGAGATGAGAGAGAGAGAGAGAGAGAGAGAGAGAGAGAGAGAGAGAGAGAGAGAGAGAGAGAGAGAGAGAGAGAGAGAGAGAAGTCAGAGACAAGGCAGAGACTGTAAGTACGTGTAAGGGTTCATAACTTATTACAAACAGAGCAAGAGTGTAATGAATGGTAATTTACACTGCTTGTATTAATAATGATAATAATATTGATGTTGATACAGACGAATACATCACATACTAGATGACAACCGCATAAAACTAATAATAATGAAAATAGGAATAATAGGAGTATGGAAATAATTTCAAATTATGGTTTATTGGTAAAAAATGAATTGAGAAACAAAGATTAATAACTGCCATCATTTACCCAACTACTATTAACTATGGTGTTGAAGGAGCTGCTGTAATAGTTATTGTAATGGTCTCAGGTATTTAAGTTAGATAAAAGGACAAAGATAAGCACATTGTTTTGAAACTTTGACAACTCCACACAAAAAGAGTATCTACACTAGGAAGTAAAGCTGATTCAATAAACACAGGAGATATGATGCTGCTGACGACAGCTGAGTGCTGTACTGAAATAATTTGATAAATGAGATAAATTGGAATCAAGATTATTATTATTTTGAATTGTCCCTTTACTAGAAACCTTATAGATTGTGCGAATGTCAACTAATGTGATAGAGATGCCTTTTATAAGGACGATCTCTGATGTTGTGTGAACCACACATTGTGTCTTCAGACTGATTTATTCCACATGGCAGATATGCATATTATGAATCGTGTCCTGAAGGAACCGATGTCTGACCCATATGGAGAAGATGCTGGTGTTCTTGTTGAGACACAGTAGGCCAAGGGCGCGGCTTTAAAGACTCACAGCAGTTGCCTCACAGCAACTTGAACAGACCAATGCTGAGGTCCACTACGCTGAAGTGATGCTTGACTCAGTGGAGAAATAAGTTAAAATACTATAATTAAAGGTTTTCCAGATTATAGGAATCTACAATATATTGTGAAACTGCTCAGATGACGTCCGCAGTAGCACATATTCTTCTATTGATAGTTTAATTTATAATGTACTATTAGTGGAGATGTCACATTATTCAAATGAATAGAATGACAGCCATGAAGTCAGAATCAGTCCATTGCCCTTCACTTAAGATTTGTACAATGTATAATGTTTATAAATCAAAACGCAACAAATATATGTACAATACAGTTTACAAACTGAATTTGTAAAAAAGAATGTTTTGCTGACTTTTGTATTCTCTTTGAAGCAACAAAATGTATGTGTTATGTATGTCGTAACTAGGGTTTGACTTTTATGACCTGGGGCTGGATGAAATTTAATTTGAGATGCACTGTAAAAGCTCCAGGAAATTGCAACTGGCCACTGCACCTTCCATAAGAGAGCTCAAACATTTGCTAATGCATTGGTTGCCTCACAGGCACTCTTTCCCTGGTTTGCCCATGTGGCGCATGGTGTTGGCCACACGGGCAAAGGGGGGATGTGTGCATCAGTCTTTTAAATTGGTTTGCCCCAGGTTTTATAGTAACAGCTTAGCAATATTGTAGAACTTGCCACATTTGTCAAGCTCATAATCCTGCAATATGCAAATAGATTGTGTTCAAAAGCTTAAATGTTGTGGATATGAATATATACTTGTAATAATATATAGGTGTTCTAAATGGGTTGAAGCCTATCCCGTAGGAAGGCTGAAGTAGTAAAAGTAGCAAAAATACAGTTAAGGGATGTTATATGTAGATTTCGCATTCCAGGGAAATTTCCAGTGATAGGAACACTCACTTCACTGGGACAATAGTGCAGGAACTATGCAAAGCCCTGCGAGGTAAACAACATTTTCACTGCCCCATCAGGCTCAGTCAGCTGGAGCAGTGGAGAAACAAAATGGGATATTAAAGAATAAGCTGTCTAATATATGCAAACAAACAGGACTCAAACGTCCAGATCCCCTTCCTATAGTCCTAATGACAATGAAATCGTCAGCAAATTGAGAAATACAGGTCTTTCTCCGTGTGAGATTATTATGGGATGACTTATGAGACTCTCCATCACTCCTCCATTGTCTGTAAGGGAAATGGACATCCACTTGATGGATGATGCTATGTTGTCTTTTTGTATGGGACTAACACGTGCTTTCGAAGCTGTCCATTCACAGATGAAAGCCGCCCAGACTGAACCATCCCAGCAGGTTTACCACCCCTTCCAGCAAGATGACTGTGTATATCAAAGCACACAAGAGAAAGTCCTCCCAACAGCCCAGGTGGACAGGGCCCTACCAGGTGCTCCTGACCACCCACACAGCTGTGAAGTGCCTAGGAACGACGACATGGATCCACTCCTCACACTGCAAACTTGCCAATCGAGGCGATCAGCACAACCCTGGTGGAGAACAGAGGGATAAAGGAATTGTTCTTCCACATCAGATTTGACATTACTGTATGTATGCAGGCCCTTGTAATTGCTTTTCCAATACTGCCAACTGGTTATTGATGATTGATTTCACATTGTGGTACGAGTATCGAGTGAAATGCGTGCTATCCACCTCAACAACACAGCGATAACATGGAGCCGGCAGGTGATCCAGGTCACAATAGAGGTCAAGCAGTGGGAGGAGGAAGACGTGGTGGTCAAAGGTGTAGCGTAAGGTACACTTATAAAATTCAATTAAAGAAGTGAATTTATAGTATCACCTTATCACGAATCCTGGAATCTTGTAGAACTCATTTTCTGTAATAATTGGATGCAGACACCAATTCCAAAGATATAAATTGTCAAATTTATTCAAAAACAAAGACTAAATGTAGCACTACACTAATTATACAAAAGGGAAAAACTAATTAAAATTCAACTCTAGATCAACAAATCAAAGACAAATCACTTCCGTGACCAAATCAAAGACCATGGGATCGCATATGATAACACACAAATCATTAAACAAAAAAGGTTATAAACACATTGACTACAATACCGGTTAGTAAGACGAAGGTGAGTCTCTCATTAGTATTGTTAGTCAGACATTCAATAACTATGCAGGTTAGTATTTATGTCAGGTAACTTCTCGTTATATATATATCAGTCTCATTAACGTTTAGGTGGAGAGAAAGATCCTATCATTACTTGTTACCACAATTTCCCTTAACTGATTATTATTCAATGATTAAGGATAGGCAGGGCCACCTATAATCTGGTGTCTATTAACTTGTGTCAATTTCAGACTAAACAGTTAAACAGGAATGAGAAGATATTTCTCGGCGTTGACAGATTTTATTTCTAAAATTATCAACAAAACAGTTGAATGCAACACACATTTATATTTAAGAAAACTAAATGATATTACACATTCTAGAGTTATGAATCACAGATTAACATTTCTAATTGATTTCTCAAATGTCATGAATCACAAACTCCAAACTGTTAAACTTATGTGAACTTCGTCGCAGAGAGGCCTCTCTGGCTTCGGGCTCAGATAACAGCACACGGCACGAGGTCCGTGTGGTTTGGAACAAAGGCAGTCCGGTTCGGCTTTGTCCAAGAACTTCCACTCAGTCGATGCACCTGGAAGTTGGGGTTTCGCGAATGTAGAGTCTTTTCCAAACAGATTTTCCACTGGTTTGAAGGCTCCAAGGTTGTGCACAAAATCTTCTTTGTAAGCAGGGTTCCACCGTAGTTACTTGAAGACAAAGTCTTTGAGGAAAGCAGGGCCCTGTTCGTTCCAAGGGTCAAGTTTCTTAAGACTCAAATAGCTATTTAAATGACTTTCGTATTCAGTCGACTTAGTCAATTGTCCAGCTGGATGGCTGGGCACAGGCGGGCAGCGCAGTCTGTAAAGTTCTTTATTTAATAAAGTCCTTTAAAAGAATTCTTCGTACGGCTCAATCTCCTTCTCCCAGTTTATCCCTTCTGTTGCTGGTAAAGACTTAGTTGGTTTCTGGTTCCGGTTCTGGCAACAGAGATACAAGTTGAGCTGTGGCAGCGAGTTACTGGTTTAGGTGAGAGAGAGAGAGAGATGCCGTGCGTTACCCTTTATACGCCTGTCAGATCAATAGGTGATTGGTTCTTTAGTTTGTGAGATTGGATTTCGGCTTCAGCCCCCAGTGTCCTATTGGAGGGGGGCTTGATTTATGACTGATGTCAATCCATGCCATCTTTTGGAAATGCCGGTTGGCACGGGTTCGTAGCTCTGTGTCGGGATTTCGGCTCTCGTCCATTTCAAAGAGTTTTTATTTCCTACAGGCCCCCTTCCCCAGACATCTCACAGCAGGGATTCCAAGCTATTTGGCCCATTCTTGGTGCCATCCTCCCAAGACTGTCACTTTGATGTAAACCAGTTCACATGCTGATGAGTTAAGGAAATCTGATAAATTTGGGGGGGAGAGGTCTTCTTTAGATCAGTGCTTCAGCTCAGAGCTAAAATGCTCTTATCAGAATACACCCAACATAACGCTACACTGGTTAATTCTGTTCTGGGAAAACCACAATCCTGCAGGTTTAATAAGTCTCTCTACACATCAGTCCCTGAGTACCTTCAACCAATGGTCATTTTGACCAATTAAGCCCAAGAATTGAGTCAATTAAGTTGTCATGGACTACCCAGTGAAGACGTGAACTCACGACTAGGTCACACTGTGAGCTCACCAGAGCAGACATTACACTGAGCTCACTGTGAGCTCACTTAGCGCTTTTCCAGCGACATGGTGCCGGTGCTGGAGCCGGAGCTGCTGCTCGGCCTGGGATCCAGCTGATCTTTTTTGAACCGGCCCGCTTTTCCACCGGTTTTGACGTCACTGGATGTGGGCGTTCCCAAGCATGGAGTAGAAGTGAGAAGTGAGAAACACAGCAATAGTAATCAGCACCGAGGCGACTGCGTCTTTAAACCCCATTTAACATCACAATCAAACTCATTCCGCGTCTATGGCAAATCGTAACCCTAATGTTACAAATGTTCCCTAAACACCTATTTTGCAGGATCAATAAAAAATTATTAGGATTTTTTAAACTTTTACTGACACACATAGTTAATAGCAATGTGTTATAACTTTACCGAAAATAATAATCTGTATATCTTTAATTGTTTAGACGTTATTAAGATATAATGCATCTTTCACATAGGGAACATTTGTAACATGTTAGGAAAAACAAACAAATGATTTGAAAATATTCATAATTACAGCATACAATTTGTCAGGCTTCATAACAATGGTATTTATAACATACTCTGTAAAAATCAAGCAAATAGCATTTGTGGTTCACGAGAAAATATATATATATAATCAAAGCTATCAGACTATAGCAGCCGGTGTATGAAGACACATACGATTATACAGCATTATTTGGCAGCTTCGCAAGACCTAATTTGAAACGTTGTTGGTAAGTTAGATAATTAGTGGGGACCCTCTATTTGCAGTTCTTCCCCTCCATAATTGCTAAAATAAAGTTTTACTGACATTTTATTGACCCTACCACTGCATAGGGCACATCTGTAACATGAACGCTACTGAATGGCACATACATTGAAAACTACGGAGAACTGAGACAAATCCACTTTACACTTCATAAATAATCTTAAAACGTTTCCAACCAAGGCAACACCCACTTGAAATACGTTCATTCTCATTTTTGGTAAACAAAAAGAGAGATTGTTACATATGTTCCCTATGATGCATCTACAGAGAGAGAGAGACAGACAGACACTCTCTCTCTCTCTCTCTCTCTCTCTCAGCTGGGAGTGTGTGGGAGGGGTCTGCAGTGAGCGGGAGTGCTGCTGAGAGCTCTGTCCTTTGGCTGCGTTTTTTTGTTGCTTTACTTTTTTCAGTTTGTTTATTTTGTCTTCTGTTTTCAGTGCTTTTCTTATTGTGGGGGAACAGGGGAGGGGAGGGGGGAGTACCGGTAGTTCTTCCCGGGTCGGGGGGTCGGACCCCCTGAATGCGTCTTTTGAAAAACTGACCCGACGCCATGGAGTCAAGATCGCTCCGGTGCAGTTCTGCCCCCTAGAGCAGTGTGTGTTAGCGGTTGGGGAGGTAGCAGGGTGTGAAAATATCAAGTCTGCTGCCATTGTTATCTTCTTAAAAACCACTGATCTGCTCAATCAGCTAGTGGCTAATGGCACAGTGTTAGACGACACTTTCACCCCGGTGTTGCCGCTCGCTGCTCCTGCCCGGAAGGTAACGCTGTCTAACGTCCCTCCGTTCATCCGCACCGGCTCGGGCAGCTGATGTCCGGCATTAAGAGGGTCCCGCTGGGCTGCAAAGCCCCGCAACTGAAACACGTCGTGTCCTTCCGAAGGCAGCTGTATATGATCCTCAATAACATCAATGAGGATCTTAATGTCTCCGAAGTTGGATCTCTCTTGCTGCCACCACCACGAAGATTGCTCTTTAGTAATGTTGGAAAGTCAAAGACAGCAACCGTCAGGGTTCTTGCATATGACGTATTCGTGCTGCACCTCTCTGCAAGGATCCAGGACAGTTTGTCAATGTAAACTCCAGTGCCTGGGAATATTTCCACCTAAAAGACAATGGTAAATAAAAAACAAGTTTATCCCCAAACTATTCTTATATTATGTTAAGTGGAATACATTATCAGTAAGGCTGTGATTATGTTACAGAAATGTGTTATTAAAGACCACAGTATGTCTCAATTCTAAGTTTATTAATTTACAGACATAATAAAGTCAGTGAATCTGTGACACCCATAATTCAATTACATTCTTATTATCAACTTTAACTATGAATATAACTGATAATGTAGCATCATTAGATTGTTTACAACCAATATTTGTTTTCAATATATATATTTTTACCTTGTCTTTGTAATATTGTAGACCAAGAGTGTTATACCTGTTTTGGTGATTCTTTGTCAGATTCAGAACAATTTGCTGTGGGGCTGTCAGAACCACTTGATGGTGACACACTTTTGTCTTCATCGCTGATAAATGTGGCTTTTGTTACAATTTTTTTCAGATTGTCCAAAAGGTCTGGAATCTCTGGAGAAAAAAACCTTAGTATTAAATGATAATCATTTCTAGTAATATATTTAATACAAAGTGAAAACAAAACCATCAATGCCTGCAATTATACTTGAGAGACTTGCTCTATGTTATTGGCAAACTGACCTTTTTGTGGGTCATTAACATTAGCTACGAAAAAAATAAAAGAGATAAAATACAAGAATTACCAGGTCTAATGTAATGCATATAGTCATTAATGTAGGATTATGAAGTTATGTTGAAAAACTTTATTTAATAATCAGTATTATTAAACTATTAGACAGTGCACATTAAGAGTCTGTATTGTGGTTCTAGATTACTTCAGTATGATCAACTATAATACATTACTCTGGAATCTAAATTACTGAAGAATAACATTTATCAAGGTAAGGAATTATTTGCTATAAATAAAAAAACTTACCATCAACCATACGGTTTCGAAGACATTGGTTTTCAATTTTAAGTCTTGTGTTTTCCTTTTCGAGCTGCTTAACGTTTTGCTGTAGCTCAACTTCACTGGACTCTTTAAATGTCTGTAGAATATGACGGGATCTAATTCTTGAAGCTCCATCGGTTTTCTTTCTTATTTTGTGCTGTATTCAGAGAGAAAAAGAGTTTAAAATGAATATATATATATATATATATATATATATATATATATGAAAATGA
This sequence comes from Amia ocellicauda, assembly GCF_036373705.1. NCBI lineage: Eukaryota > Metazoa > Chordata > Actinopteri > Amiiformes > Amiidae > Amia > Amia ocellicauda. The sequence goes on along the minus strand of NC_089863.1, from coordinate 35,810,324 downwards.
TTTAAAAAACACAATCCTGCAATACATTTATTTAATATTTGCAGTAATTATCTCACCGGTAACTGTGGTTCATCAAGGTCACTATCATCTGAAATTTGAAGTTTTTTGTTTGGTTTAGGTACTGTCTTCATTTTAGGACAGGGCATTTTTGTTAGGTCATTAAGTTTTCTTCTTAGTTCGCCTTCTTTTCCTAAAATAAAAATAAAATAAATAAAACCCTGCATTATGTCCACAGATATTTGGGGATTATTTTTATTTGTCATAAAAATACTGTGCTTTGACCATACAAATTAAGATGAACAGCCAACACTGAATCAAAACTGAAGTTAAATTATATCTGGTTTAATTTATTTTGTGATTTGGGGGATTTTATTGTAAAGCACAACACACAATAAATCGTTCTTACAAATGCCAGTCATGTATGACGAGTTTTTAGTGCCCTCACCACCACCTACCATGTTATAAGAGTATGTTAGAAGTACAACACATTAATAACTTAAACATTCATTTCAAATATACTGTGATTGTATACACTCACCTAAAGGATTATTAGGAACACCATACTAATACTGTGTTTGAGCCCCTTTCGCCTTCAGAACTGCCTTAATTCTACGTGGCATTGATTCAACAAGGTGCTGAAAGCATTCTTTAGAAATGTTGGCCCATATTGATAGGATAGCATCTTGCAGTTGATGGAGATTTGTGGGATGCACATCCAGGGCACGAAGCTCCCGTTCCACCACATCCCAAAGATGCTCTATTGGGTTGAGATCTGGTGACTGTGGGGGCCAGTTTAGTACAGTGAACTCATTGTCATGTTCAAGAAACCAATTTGAAATGATTCGACCTTTGTGACATGGTGCATTATCCTGCTGGAAGTAGCCATCAGAGGATGGGTACATGGTGGTCATAAAGAGATGGACATGGTCAGAAACAATGCTCAGGTAGGCCGTGGCATTTAAACGATGCCCAATTGGCACTAAGGGGCCTAAAGTGTGCCAAGAAAACATCCCCCACACCATTACACCACCACCACCAGCCTGCACAGTGGTAACAAGGCATGATGGATGCATGTTCTCATTCTGTTTACGCCAAATTCTGACTCTACCATCTGAATGTCTCAACAGAAATCGAGACTCATCAGACCAGGCAACATTTTTCCAGTCTTCAACTGTCCAATTTTGGTGAGCTTGTGCAAATTGTAGCCTCTTTTTCCTATTTGTAGTGGAGATGAGTGGTACCCGCTGGGGTCTTCTGCTGTTGTAGCCCATCCGCCTCAAGGTTGTACGTGTTGTGGCTTCACAAATGCTTTGCTGCATTCCTCGGTTGTAACGAGTGGTTATTTCAGTCAAAGTTGCTCTTCTATCAGCTTGAATCAGTCGGCCCATTCTCCTCTGACCTCTAGCATCAACAAGGCATTTTCGCCCACAGGACTGCCGCATACTGGATGTTTTTCCCTTTTCACACCATTCTTTGTAAACCCTAGAAATGGTTGTGCGTGAAAATCCCAGTAACTGAGCAGATTGTGAAATACTCAGACCGGCCCGTCTGGCACCAACAACCATGCCACGCTCAAAATTGCTTAAATCACCTTTCATTCCCATTCAGACATTCAGTTTGGAGTTCAGGAGATTGTCTTGACCAGGACCACACCCCTAAATGCATTGAAGCAACTGCCATGTGATTGGTTGATTAGATAATTGCATTAATGAGAAATTGAACAGGTGTTCCTAATAATCCTTTAGGTGAGTGTATATCAAATAGCATGTAAAGACTTTAATGTTTTTTTTTTTTAAATAAACATTGTTACCAGTCATAATGATCTGCGCTTCATGGACAGGCCATCCACCTTTTGGAGGTTTGTTCGTGTCTCTCCACTCTGCTCTGAAGTTTCGAGTCGTCTCTTCGTCATCATCAGCAATGCTGAATAAATCAAAATTGCGAAAGCAAGCAGTGGGAATCACGCTGTAAGAGTCTTTGTCGACCCCGCTTTCCCACTTCACCAACGCGTGCATCACCGCCATACTACCTTCACCTTCTCGTCCGTTTTTTCTGCGCGTTTTTCCCCCGACAAGTCACGGCACAAAAAACAGTCCCGCTCTGCATTCTGGTACTTGGCGTTCTTAATAACACCAACAGGGTGTAATCGCATAGACCACTCGAGTATAAAGTACTACATATCCCATCTGTTACAGTTTTTTTTCTTCTTCTGAAACTGCAAGCGCACTACATAAAGTTTGGCAAATGAAGAAATTTGGATGATGAGTTTACAATCTTATAAACAGTATTTAAGTAAACCTAGATATGCAATTCCAAAAAGAACAGCATCGAGATGGAGAAACAGGATACAAAAATAATAATACAATGTTTATACTTTTTGTATTTTAATTACAGTATGTAATTATTGCCTTTTGATTTACATTTACAGAAAAAGAACGGCGGCAAACGTGGACTACCCAACAAGAAGCAACAAAGTTACTAAAATATCAGATTCTCAGGTAAGCTTCATGCAGCCATACATGTATAATTATAAAATCAATCCAAAAAATAGACCTTGTTTACCCTACAACTGATTTGAGTGTTAATTCTATTTAAGATATAAAAAAATATTTTGTTTTCTGAACTAATAATCTGTGAACATTCTATTATCTCTATAATTTTAATTAATACATTTATTTTATTATTGGTGGAACATTATATTTTTCAGCTCAGATGATTTCACGTACCATCAATTTTTCTGTTAATAAATGTGCAAAAACAAATCAGATGGATAGGCCCCTACATATGAACATTAAGTTAAAGGCCTAGAGTGAGTGTTCTTCACTTCCAGTCATGGCGGGCCACAATCCAGCTCTTTGTAACTCATCAACAACCAAAGACCTGGGAAAAGGGTTAAATGGCTTCAGTTAAGCCAATTAGGTAATTAAGAGCTCAACTGGAAAAAAAACAGCAGGCATAGGGGTACTTTAGGACCACAGTCACTGATATAACCTACAATGTTGTTGTAATGAAAATCAGCAGACAGTGGGCCTCCTCCAGGACTAAGGTTGAGAAGCACTGGTCTTGAAGACCACAATAACAATCGACCTCAAGGGCTAGGGATATTCGAGGTGATGCTAAACCAGTCCTGAATGTTTAAATATAATGTTATTTTCTTGTAGTGTGCCGTTGCTGTTAATGCAACCAGTTATATTGAGCCATCAAATACAGAAGCTGACGAAAGACATCAACATGTAAATTTAGTTGTAAATTTAAAGTGTGTGTGAAAAGTATTTTGTATATGGAGATTAACCCATAGTTTCACAGATAAATTGTGGACCAGTGATATTCAGGATCTTCAAAACAAGTCCTGAATGCTCAAACTTAACACTTCTTTTTTTAGAGTGTCGTTGCTGTCAATCCAGCCAGTGATGTGGAGCCATCAGATACAGAAGCTGATGAAAAACAACATGTAAATTTCCTAAATTAATATGGTGCATCAAAATACTTATTTAGCACTTTCAACTGTTTCTTTGTGATTCCTAAAATTACTTTACAGGCTGGGGCTGGGGGAAGACACTGCGCCCGCCTGGAGAAGCCTGTACAAGCCCCCCTCAATAAGAGAGCTGGCAATCTGCAGTGGAGGGTGTTACACACCATTATTGCTGTCAATTCTTTTATTACTGTTCTTAACCCTGCTGTGTCCGACGCCTGCCCATTCTGTGCTCAGAGAGAGACCGTGTTTCACTGTTTCAGCACTTGCTCTCGGTTGTCACCCATTTTTAGTCTTTTAACTCGTCTTTTTACTGATCTTAACCTGATTTTTAACACAAAGGTTTTTATTTTAGGGGCGCGATACACCAGAAGGACCAAACATGTGGACCAGCTGGTAAACTTCTTGCTGGGCCAGGCTAAAATGGCCGTCTATAAGACTAGGAAGAACAGAGTGTGTGGGGAGGGCAGTGAGGATGCAGTGAGAGTGTTTGCCATGCTGGTCAAGTGCAGAGTCAGACTAGAGTTTAACTATTACAGGCTGATGAATGATTTGGAGAGTTTTGAACAGGTCTGGTGTATTAATGATGCCCTTTGTGAATTGTATGACGGGGAGTTGGTTTTTATTATGTAATTCATTTATAGGGTTTAGTATTTGATGGTTGTTTTGTTGTGTGTATTGGGTTGCTTTCTTTAAAAGTGTACAGATCAGTGGCGGAGTTAATGCTTGTTGGGGGGAGACAAACAAAGGGGAACACTATTTTTTATTTATTTATTTATTTTCTTTTGTATGAATTATTGCGTGTTGCAAACAGGCAATGAAGTCTGATAAAAGTCAAAAAGTCTCTCTCTCTCTCACACACACACACACAGCCAGCAAGACACACAGAGCCAGCCAGCTCAGCGATGACATCACAAACATCTCTCTCAGGTGACTCCTATGACATCACAGAGCACGTACATTCCGTTGCTTGCCGTCTGTCAACCACTCAGTCACTGCCAGCCAGACTGGCTGGCTGACTGGATGGTGGGGCTGCTTGCTGCTGCTGCGTACCTTAGCAAGCTTATTTGCTTGACCGGCCTTCCTCCTCCGCCCACATGCCCACCTATGTCCGATCTGCTGTTCACCTGGATCACAGCTCCGCCCCAACAAGGCAGAGCCTCCCAAGAATGGTACAAACTCACCCACGATCCCCTCCACGGAAAGCTATAGCAAAAGGCAAAAGCATTATACGTAATGAAGAGGAACCCGAGTCCAAGACGCATCCGACCAGCCATACATATTTGTGTGTATTAAAGATCACATTTTATTACATTTAGATTTTCTGTACTTTATTACATCTTTTTGTGATTTTTAAATGTATTGTTTCTTTTCCTTATATATGTATGTATGTATGTATGTATGTGTGTGTGTGTCTGTGTGAAAGTGTATGTGTTTGTGTGTCTCTGTGTGAAAGTGAGTGTGTGTGTGTCTGTCTCTGTGTTTGTGTGTCTGTCTCTGTGTGAAAGTGAGTGTGTGTGCGTGTGTCTGTCTGTGAAAGTGTGTGTGTGTGTGTGGGTGTGACAGTGTGTATGAGTGTCTGTCTGTCATGTAACTCGCACATCTGTGAGGGCACCATTTTTGCAGAAAGAGATGTACACATTTTGGAGCAACATATGCTGCCATCCAGACATCGTCTTTTCCAGGGACATCCCTGCATTTTTCAGCAGGATAACGCCAAACCACATTCTGCCCAGATTACAAGCGCATGGTTGCGTAGGCAGAGAGTGCGGGTGCTAGCATGGCCTGCCTGCAGTCCTGACCTGTCTCCGAATTGAGAATGTGTGGCGCACTATGAAGTGCAAATTAAGACAACGAAGGCCCTGTGCAGTTGCGCAGCTGAGGAAATGCATAATGGATGAATGGGGGGAAATCCCACTTGCTAAACTTAACCAAGTGGTGTCTTCAGTGCCCAAGTGCTTAATAAGTGTTATTAAAAGAAAAGGTGATGTTACATAGTGGTAAACAGTCGACTGTCCCAACTTTCTTGGTTTCTTTTCACTGCTAATGAGATGCTGTAGAGTGAGTTAGTTATATTGCTTTCAGGAGCTCTAATCGTATTGATGAGTTCATGCAGCATTTGTAATTGAATTTCAAAAAGAAATCCTTGCTGTCTGGCCTGTGTGTATGAGATGTACTCTGTCAATCTTTGGCTAACAACTGAAACATTGGTAGAACAAAAATGGCAACATAAAAAAGAAAAGTACATTTTAAAAGAGCACATTAAATAGGATGAATATACAGTTTTTTACAATCACTTTGTCACTAATTTCAGAACCTTGATGTCATTTTTCAAAACTCTAGACACAAAACTCAAAACGGTCATCACTTGTAACACAGGCTGTCCAATGTTCAAAACATTGCATTGTGCATTCATATCTTTAAAGAAACCTTGCACTTGCAGACTTGTTGGTTCAAATAATTCATTTATCATGAAATACCATAGTAACATTTATTTAGATCACCCACACAGAAGATACCGATAGTTTCACTGTGTAGTTGTTCGTACAATCATTAAATATTGTAGTACAAAATATGTGATACATGTTTCATTATGGTACTACACATAAATACATCACTGTAAAAGGACTAGTAGAGAGAATACTACAGACACAGTGGAATCATTGAACAAAATCTGAAATGTATTGATGCAATACAATCAAATCACACCATAGGTTTCTTTGAAGCCATGCAACAATAATTAGCTACAAAAAAGAACAAAACTACAGTAAAATGTCAACTGCAGTGTTCCTCACCTGGCTTAGTGTAAAACAAAGGATTGATTACTGTACTTCTGAATTTCCATCAGCCCTGTGTTCAGGTTCAGGTTCTCACAACCATTTTTCACAAGAGGCATCTTGAAACTGAACATACCTGAACATACTCAGTCATCAGCTGCTTCACTCTGTCTGCATTTCTTTCAAAAGGCACACTATACTCTGTGCTACACATTGGTATGCAGTATACAGTCATTTGACAATTGAGAGTAGCCTAATGTTTAGTGCATGCTGAAGACTTGCCGCTTCTCAGTACGGAAATTTCTGATGATTGAGGCCACAGTTGATCCTGAGTTGATTCTGAGGTTTGATTGAATCATTGTAGCTGCCTCAGTCATGGTCATGCCATGATTTACAACATGCTCTACAACTATTTCTCGGATTTCACTGGACACTATTTGCTGTTGCTGCCGCTGTCTGGTCCGTGGCCTTGTCCTCTACCACGTTCCCCCAACACCTCTCAAATGAGGCCCATGGCTGCCTCTCTGGTGAGGCCTAAGCCCTCCTCTATGACGAGGCCCACGACCACCTCTCAGAAGGGGTGCATGTCCCCTTCCATTCCTTTGACCACCACGTCTTCCTCCTCCCACTGCTTGACCTCTATTGTGACCTGGATGACTTGCCGGCTCCATGTTATCACTGTGTTGCTGGGGTGGATAGCACTCATTTCACTCGATACTCGTACCACAATGTGAAATCAATCATCAATAACCAGTTGGCAGTATTGGAAAAGCAATTACAAGGGCCTGCATACATACAGTAATGTCAAATCTGATGTGGAAGAACAATCATCTTCAACCAGGTTGGAGCGTTAGTTGCAATGCCTTTAATACACGCAGCGTGGAGAGGAACAGTGACTCAAGTAGATCCCAAAGTCGCTCTGCCTTCATTTTAACAGTCAGAGCTTTTATACACAAAAATCAAAGAGCTGGTTATAATCAGAAAGTCATTACTATGTTATCTTAAAAGTTAGCTAAGCAGAATTTATATCATTATAGGACAGAGTTCATAGATCAACACATGGATTAGGGAGCAGGCACTTCAATCATACTGTTTGACATTGTCTCCAAGATTCTCATCGTAAATAACAAACAGAAATCAAACTACCTTCTGGCCTGACCTTCTAGCTTGACCTTATCTTTCTTAAGTATACAAGAGAGAAAAACAGGTATTAGAGAAAAAAATTCTAACTTTCCTTCCACACTGCAAACATGGTGTGGAAAAGTGCTACATGATGATGAATGATGATGAAATATTACATCCATAGATAATGTAGTCCAACTGGTTCATGCTCCTCGTTTATTGATGTCAATGGATCTCATTATCCTGAAACTTTCATGATCGAAACATGGAATATTGTTTGTCAGTTTCCATAAAATTATGCATTAAGAGTAATGCAACAGTCACTTATCATTTTGAGCAGCTGTATCAATTGATAGTTAGATCTTTGTAATGAAATGAATAGACAGTGATCTCAGATGTAATGTGTGAATTGCATTTTGAAATGGTAATACTTTGATGTTAAGTTGTGTCATTTTAGTTCAATGAACAAATGATCTGAGGTTGATGTGTATTGTATCCAAGCAATTGTAAAAAAGTGTTAGAGTTTTGAAAAATGTGCATTTTGATCATCGGGTGTCTAGAGTTTTGAAAAATGACATCAAGGTTCTGAAATGAGTGCCAAAGTGATTGTAAAAAAGTGTAATATCAGGGGACAGTGGCTATTAGTGATCTGGCCTTCCGTGGCCTCTGTATTAATGTAACAGGTCACATTGTATGTGTACACTGATACTTGATAGTATAATATAGTACAAGTAAAAAACATACATAGGTATCATAGAAGTATTTTGCAGAAATGATTATGGATAGTTATCAAAATGGAGAGGAAATGCTAAATCCAGTCTCCCCAGGCTGAGCTTCTATTGCTGCACCTGCTAAGTGGCTGCTGGCCCCACTATATGGATAGAGCCACACCAAGTACAAGAGTCTCCCCATTGCTATTTATATCTCCCTATCCAGTCTTCTATACGTGTCAGGTATACAAGTGTGTGTGTGTGTGTGTGTGTGTGTCTGTCTGTCTGTCTGTCTGTGAAAGTGTGTGTGTGTGTGTGTGTGTGAAAGTGTGTGTGAGTGTCTGTCTGTCTGTCTGTCATGTAACTTGCACATCTGTGAGGGCACCACTAATGCAGAAAGAGATGTACACATATTGTTTATTTTCCATATATATGTATGTATGTATGTATGCATGTCCAATTGCTTTGACAATACAAATGAATTGAATTGAGAGGGAGAGAGAGAGAGTAAGAGAGAGAGAGAGAGAGACAGACAGACAGACAGACAGAGAGACACACACACACACACACACACACACACACACAGAGAGCCAGCCAGCCAGCTCAGCGATGACATGACGAGCCTCTCTCAGCTTACTGCTATGACATCACAGAGCACGTACATTCCGTTTAACAAATCGTTAAACAAAAAAGGTTATAAACACATTGACTACAATACCGGTTAGTAAGACGAAGGTGAGTCTCTCGTTAGTATTATTAGTCAGACATTAAATAACTACGCAGGTTAGTATTTATGTCAGGTAACTTCTCGTTATATATATATCAGTCTCATTTACGTTTAGGTGCCGAGAAAGATCCTATTTGTTACCACAATTTCCCTTAACTGATTATTATTCAATGATTAAGGATAGGCAGGGCCACCAATAATCTAATGTCTATTAACTTGTGTCAATTTCAGACTAAACAGTTAAACAGGAATGAGAAGATATTTCTCGGCGTTGACAGATTTTATTTCTAAAATTATCAACAAAACAGTTTAATGCAACTCACATTTATATTTAAGAAAACTAAATGATATTACACATTCTAGAGTTATGAATCACAGATTAACATTTCTAATTGATTTCTCAAATGTCATGAATCACAAACTCCAAACTGTTAAACTTATGTGAACTTCGTCGCAGAGAGGCCTCTCTGGCTTCGGGCTCAGATAACAGCACACGGCACGAGGTCCGTGTGGTTTGGAACAAAGGCAGTCCGGTTCGGCTTTGTCCAAGAACTTCCACTCAGTCGATGCACCTGGAAGTTGGGGTTTCGCGAATGTAGAGTCTTTTCCAAACAGATTTTCCATTGGTTTGAAGGCTCCAAGGTTGTGCACAAAATCTTCTTTGTAAGCAGGGTTCCACCGTAGTTACTTGAAGACAAAGTCTTTGAGGAAAGCAGGGCCCTGTTTGTTCCAAGGGTCAAGTTTCTTAAGACTCAAATAGCTATTTAAGTGACTGACACTTTCGTATTCAGTCGACTTAGTCAATTGTCCAGCTGTAAAACTCCACTGATCAGGTGGGTCTGTGAAGTTATTTATTTAATAAAGTCCTTTAAAATAATTCTTCGCTCAATCTCCTTCTCCCAGTTTAACTCTTCTGTTGCCGGCAAAGACTTGGTTGGTTTCTGATTCCGGTTCTGGCAACAGAGCTACAGGTTGAGCTGTGGCAGCGAGTTTCTGGTTCAGGTGAGAGAGAGAGAGAGAGAAAGACTGTCCGCTGTTCCTTATAGTCTGTCAGATCAGTAGGTGATTGGTCCCTGAGTTCTTGAGATTGGATTTCGGTTTCAGCCCCCAGTGTCCTATTGGAGGGAGGCTTTATTTATGACTGATGTCAATCCATGCCATCTTTTGGAAATGCCGGTTGGCCTGGGTTCGTAGCTCTATGTCGGGATTTCGGCTCTCATCCACTTCAAAGAGTTTTTATCACCTACAGGCCCCTTTCTCCAGACATCTCATAGCAGAATTCCAAACTATTTGGCCTCTTCTCGGTGCCATCCTCCCCAAAACTGTCACTTTGATGCAAACCAGTTCCAAGCTGATGAGCTAAGGAAATCTGATAACTTTGGGGGGGGAGAGGTCTTCTTTAGATCAGTGCTTCAGCTCAGAGCCCAAATGCTCTTATCCAAATACACCCAACATAACGCTACATATGTATGTATGTATGTATATATGTGTAGAAGGAAAATTAGAAATTATTTTCTTACACCTGTTTTTCTCTCTTGTATACTTAAGAAAGATACGGTCAAGCTAGAAGGTCAGCCCAGAAGATAGTTTGATTTCTGTTTGTTATTTACGATGAGAACCTTGGAGACATTGTCAAACGGTATGACCTACGTGCCTGTTCCCTAAAACCATGTGTTGACCTATGAACTCTGTTCTATAATGATATATGTTCTGCTTAGTTAGCCTTTAAGATAACATAGTAATGACTTTCTAGCATGTATGGATGTATGTATGTATGTATATATATATATATATATGTATGTATGTATGTCCAATTGCTTTGACAATACAAATGAATTGAATTGAGAGGAAGAGAGAGAGAGAGAGAGAGAGAGAAAGAGAGAGAGAGAGACAGACAGACAGACAGCTCAGCGATGACATCACGAGCCTCTCTCAGCTGACTGTTATGACATCACAGAGCACGTACATTCCGTTGCTTGTCGTCTGTCAACCACTCAGTCACTGCTAGCCAGACTGTCCCTAAGACAAAGTGTACAATACTTCAATTATATCTCCTCCAGACAGATAAAGAGTATTAAGAGCTACGATGAAGTTACCCAGGAGACGTAAAAAGCTTGCATCACCTGGTATTTCCTGGAGGTCACCCATCCAAGTACCAACCAGGCCCTGGCTCGTTTAGTTTCCAAGGTCTGACGAGATCGGGCGCGTTCAGGACGGTGTGGCCGCAAGCCAAGAGGCCTGGCTGCATAATGTCTCTAAAAGGCTGGAGGGTATTGACGGAACTTCCAGCAAAAAAAAAAGAAATAACAAAAATGGAGGGAAAAATTTCAGTGCAGCAAAGGGTGTTGAAAGTAGCCGGGTACGTGTACAATACTTCAATTATATCTCCTCCAGACAGAAAGAGTATTAAGAGCTACGATGAAGTTACACAGGATACGTAAAATGCTTGCATTACATGGTATTTCCAGGAGGTCACCCATCCAAGTACTGATCAGGACCTGCCCCGTTTAGCTTCCGAGACCTGACGAGATCGGGCGCATTCAGGATGGTGTGGCACACAAGCCAAGACGCCTGGCTGCATGATGTCTCTAAAAGGCTGGCGGGTATTGACGGAACATCCAAGAAAAAAAAAAAAAAAAAAAATAGAAAAATGGAGGGAAAAATATCAGTGCAGGAAAGGGTGTTGAATGTAGCCGGGTACGTGTACAATACTTCAATTATATCTCCTCCAGACAGAAAGCGAGTATTAAGAGCTACGATGAAGTTACCCAGGAGACGTAAAAAGCTTGCAGCACCTGGCATTTCCAGGAGGTCACCCAACCAAGTACTGACCAGGCCCTGCCCCGTTTTGCTTCCGAGATATGATGAGATCAGGCGCGTTCAGGACGGTGTGGCCGCAAGCCAAGAGACCTGGCTGCATGATGTCTCTTAAAGGCTGGCAAGTATTGACGGAACTTCCAGCAAAAAAAAAAAAAAAAAAAATAGAAAAAGGGAGGGAAAAATATCAGTGCAGCAAAGGGTGTTGAAAGTAGCCGGGTACATGTACAATTCTTCAATTATATCTCCTCCAGACAGAGAGAGAGTATTAAGAGCTACGATAAAGTTACCCAGGAGACGTAAACGCTTGCAGCACTAAGTATTTCCAGGAGGTCTCACATTCATGTACTAACCAGGTCCTGCCCCGTTTAGCTTCCGAGATCTGACGAGATCGGGCGCGTTCAGTATGGTGTGGCCGCAAGCCGAGATGCCTGGCTGCATGATGTCTCTTAAAGGCTGGCGGGTATTGACGGAACTGCCAGCAAAAAAAAAAAAGAAAAATAGAGGGAAATATACCAGTGCAGCAAAGGGTGTTGAAAGTAGCCGGGTACGTGTACAATTCTTCAATTATATCTCCTGGAGATAGAAAGAGAGTATTAAGAGCTACGATGAAGTTACCCAGGAGACGTAAAAAGCTTGCAGCACCTGGTATTTCCAGGAGGTCACACATCCAAGTACTGACCAGGCCCTGCCCCGTTTAGCTTCCGAAATCTGATATGATCGGGAGCGTTCAGGACGGTGTGACTACAAGCCAAGAGGCCTGGCTGCATGATGTCTCTTAAAGGCTGGCGGATATTGACGGAACTTCCAGCAAAAAAATAAAATAAAAAGAAAAATGGAGGGAAAAATATCAGTGCAGCAAAGGGTGTTGAAAGTAGCCTAGTAAGTGGACAATTCTTCAATTATATCTCCTGGAGACAGAAAGAGAGTATTAAGAGCTACGATGAAGTTACCCAGGAGACGTAAAAGGCTTGCAGCACCTGGTATTTCTAGGAGGTCTCCCATCCATGTACTGACCAGGCCCTGCCCCGTTTAGCTTCCGAGATCTGACGAGATCGGGCGCATTCAGGATGGTGTGGCCGCAAGCCGAGAGGCCTGGCTGCATGATGTCTCTTAAAGGTTGGCGGGTATTGACGGAACTTCCAGCAAAAAAAAAAAAAAAAAAGAAAAATGGATGGAAAAATATCAGTGCAGCAAAGGGTGTTGACAGTAGCTGGGTACGTGTACAATACTTCAATTATATCTCCTCCAGACAGATAGAGAGTATTAAGAGCTACGATAAAGTTACCCAGGAGACGTAAAAGCTTGCAGCACGAGGTATTTCCAGGAGGTCTCACATTCATGTACTGACCAGGTCCTGCCCCGTTTAGCTTGCGAGATCTGACGAGATCGGGCGCGTTCAGGATGGTGTGGCCGCAAGCCGAGATGCCTGGCTGCATGATGTCTCTTAAAGGCTGGCGGGTATTGACGGAACTGCCAGCAAAAAAAAAAAGAAAAATAGAGGGAAATATACCAGTGCAGCAAAGGGTGTTGAAAGTAGCCGGGTACGTGTACAATTCTTCAATTATATCTCCTGGAGACAGAAAGAGAGTATTAAGAGCTACGATGAAGTTACCCAGGAGACGTAAAAAGCTTGCAGCACCTGGTATTTCCAGGAGGTCACACATCCAAGTACTGACCAGGCCCTGCCCCGTTTAGCTTCCGAAATCTGATATGATCGGGCGCGTTCAGGACAGTGTGACTACAAGCCAAGAGGCCTGGCTGCATGATGTCTCTTAAAGGCTGGCGGATATTGACGGAACTTCCAGCAAAAAAATAAAAAAAAAAGAAAAATGGATGGAAAAATATCAGTGCAGGAAAGGCTGTTGAAAGTAGCTGGGTACGTGTACAATTCTTCAATTATATCTCCTCCAGACAGAAAGAGAGAATTAAGAGCTACGATAAAGTTACCCAGGAGACGTAAGAGCTTGCAGCACCAGGTATTTCCAGGAGGTCTCACATTCATGTACTGACCAGGTCCTGCCCCGTTTAGCTTCCAAGATCTGACGAGATCGGGCGAGTTCAGGATGGTGTGGCCGCAAGCCAAGAGGCCTGGCTGCATGATGTCTCTTAAACGCTGGAGGGAATTGATGGAACTTCCAGCAAGAAAAAAAAAAAAAAAAAATAGAAAAATGGAGGGAAAAATATCAGTGCAGCAAAGGGTGTTGAAAGTAACTGGGTACGTGTACAATACTTCAATTATATCTCCTCCAGACAGAAAGAGAGTATTAAGAGCTACGATAAAATTACCCAGGAGACGTAAAAGCTTGCAGCACCAGGTATTTCCAGGAGGTCTCACATTCAAGTACTGACCAGGTCCTGCCCCGTTTAGCTTCTGAGATCTGACGAGATCGGGCGCGTTCAGGACGGTGAGGCCGCAAGCCGCAAGGCCTGGCTGCATGATGTCTCTTAAAGGTTGGCGGGTATTGACGGAACTTCCAGCAAAAAAAAAAAAAAAAAAGAAAAGTGGATTGAAAAATATCAGTGCAGCAAAGGGTGTTGACAGTAGCTGAGTACGTGTACAATACTTCAATTATATCTCCTCCAGACAGAAAGAGAGTATTAAGTGCTACGATGAAGTTACCCAGGAGACGTAAAAAGCTTGCAGCACCTGGTATTTCTAGGAGGTCTCCCATCCAAGTACTGACCAGGCCCTGCCCCATTTAGCTTCCGAAATCTGACGAGATCGGGCGCATTCTGGACGGTGTGGCCACAAGCCGAGAGGCCTGGCTGCATGATATCTCTTAAAGGCTGGCGGGTATTGACGGAACTTCCAGAAAAAATAAAAAAGTAAAAGAAAAATGGAGGGAAAAATATCAGTGCAGCAAAGGGAGTTGAAAGTAGTCGGGTACTTGTACAATTATTCAAATTTATCTCCACCACACAGAAAGAGAGTATTAAGAGCTACGATGAAGTTACCCAAGTGACGTAAAAAGCTTGCAGCACCTGGTATTTCCAGGAGGTCTCCCATCCAAGTACTGACCACACCCTTCCCCGTTTAGCTTCCGAGATCTGACGAGATCGGGCGCGTTCAGGACGGTGTGGCTGCAAGCCAAAAAGCCTGGCTGCATGATGTCTCTTAAAGGCTGGTGGGTATTGACGGAACTTCCAGCAAAGAACAAAAGAAAAAAGAAATATGGAGGGAAAAATATCAGTGCAGCAAAGGGTGTTGAAAGTAGCCGGGTACGTGTACAATACTTCAAATATATCTCCTCCAGACAGAAAGAGAGTACTAAGAGCTACGATGAAGTTACCCAGGAGACGAAAAAGCTTGCAGCACCTGGTATTTCCAGAAGGTCACCCATCCAAGTACTGACCAGGCCCTGCACCGTTTAGCTTCCGAGGTCTGATGAGATCGGGCACGTTCAGAACGGTGTGGCCGCAAGCCAAGAGGCCTGGCTGCATGATGTCTCTTAAAGGCTGGCGGGTATTGACGGAACTTCCAGCCAAAAAAAAAAAAAAAAGAAAAAAGAAAAACGGAGGGAAAAATATCAGTGCAGCAAAGGGTGTTGAAAGTAGCCGGGTACGTGTACAATTCTTCAAATATATCTCCTCCAGACAGAAAGAGAGAATTAAGAGCTACGATGAAGTTACCCAGGAGACGTAAAAAGTTTGCAGCACCTCGTATTTCCAGGAGGTCACCCATCCAAACACTGACCAGGCCCTGCCACGTTTAGCTTCCCAGATCTGACGAGAACGGGCGCGTTCAGGACGGTGTGGCCAGAAGCCAAGATGCCTGGCTGCATGATGTCTCTTAAAGGCTGGCGGGTATTGACGGAACTTCCAGGAAAAAAAAAAAAAAAAAAAAAAAGAAAAACGGAGGGAAAAATATCAGTGCAGCAAAGGGTGTTGAAAGTAGCCGGGTACGTGTACAATACTTCAATTATATCTCCTCCAGACAGATCGAGAGTATAAAGAGCTACGATAAAGTTACCCAGGAGACGTAAAAGCTTGCAGCACTAGGTATTTCCAGGAGGTCTCACAATCAAGTACTGACCAGGTCCTGCCCCGTTTAGCTTCCGAGATCTGACGAGATCGGGCGCGTTCAGGATGGTGTGGCCGCAAGCCGAGATGCCTGGCTGCATGATGTCTATTAATGGTTGGCGGGTATCGACGGAACATCCAGCAAATAAAAAAAAGAGAAATGGTGGTAAAAATATCAGTGCAGCAAAGGGTGTTGAAAGTAGCCAGGTACGTGTACAATACTTCAATTATATATTCTCCAGACAGATAGAGAGTATTAAGAGCTACGATGAAGTTCCCCAGGAGAAGTAAAAAGCTGGCAGCACCTGGTATTTCCAGAAGATCTCCAATCCAAGTACTGACCAGGTCCTGCCCCGTTTAGTTTCCGAGATCTTCCGAGATCGGGCGCGTTCAGGATGGTGTGGCCGCAAGCCAAGAGGCCTGGCTGCATGATGTCTCTTAATGGCTGGCGGGTATTGACGGAACTTCCAGCAAAAAAAAAAAAAAAAAAAAAGAAAAAGAAAAATGGAGGGAAAAATATCAGTGCAGCAAAGGGTGTTGAAAGTAGACGGGTACGTGTACAATAATTCAATTATATCTCCTCCAGACAGATAGAGAGTATAAAGAGCAACGATAAAGTTACCCAGGAGACGTAAAAGCTTGCAGCACTAGGTATTTCCAGGAGGTCTCACAATCAAGTACTGACCAGGTCCTGCCCCATTCAGTTTCCGAGATCTGACGAGATCGGGCGCGTTCAGGATGGTGTGGCCGCAAGCCGAGATGCCTGGCTGCATGATGTCTCTTAAAGGCTGGCGGGTATTGACGGAACTGCCAGCAAAGAAAACAAAGAAAAATAGAGGGAAAAATACCAGTGCAGCAAAGGGTGTTGAAAGTAGCCGGGTACGTGTACAATACTTGAATTATATCTCCTCCAGACAGAAAGAGAGTATTAAGAGCTACGATGAAGTTACTCTGGTGACGTAAAAAGCTTGCAGCACCTGGTATTTCTAGGAGGTCTCCCATCCAAACACTGACCAGGCCCTGCCACGTTTAGCTTCCCAGATCTGACGAGAACGGGCGCGTTCAGGACGGTGTGGCCAGAAGCCAAGATGCCTGGCTGCATGATGTCTATTAATGGTTGGCGGGTATCGACGGAACATCCAGCAAATAAAAAAAAGAGAAATGGTGGTAAAAATATCAGTGCAGCAAAGGGTGTTGAAAGTAGCCAGGTACGTGTACAATACTTCAATTATATATTCTCCAGACAGATAGAGAGTATTAAGAGCTACGATGAAGTTCCCCAGGAGAAGTAAAAAGCTGACAGCACCTGGTATTTCCAGAAGATCTCCAATCCAAGTACTGACCAGGTCCTGCCCCGTTTAGTTTCCGAGATCTTCCGAGATCGGGCGCGTTCAGGATGGTGTGGCCGCAAGCCAAGAGGCCTGGCTGCATGATGTCTCTTAATGGCTGGCGGGTATTGACGGAACTTCCAGCAAAAAAAAATAAAAAAAAAAAAGAAAAAGAAAAATGGAGGGAAAAATATCAGTGCAGCAAAGCGTGTTGAAAGTAGACGGGTACGTGTACAATAATTCAATTATATCTCCTCCAGACAGATAGAGAGTATAAAGAGCAACGATAAAGTTACCCAGGAGACGTAAAAGCTTGCAGCACTAGGTATTTCCAGGAGGTCTCACAATCAAGTACTGACCAGGTCCTGCCCCATTCAGTTTCCGAGATCTGACGAGATCGGGCGCGTTCAGGATGGTGTGGCCGCAAGCCGAGATGCCTGGCTGCATGATGTCTCTTAAAGGCTGGCGGGTACTGACGGAACTGCCAGCAAAGAAAAAAAAGAAAAATAGAGGGAAAAATACCAGTGCAGCAAAGGGTGTTGAAAGTAGCCGGGTACGTGTACAATACTTGAATTATATCTCCTCCAGACAGAAAGAGAGTATTAAGAGCTACGATGAAGTTACTCTGGTGACGTAAAAAGCTTGCAGCACCTGGTATTTCTAGGAGGTCTCCCATCCAAGTACTGACCAGGCCCTGCCCCGTTTAGCTTCCGAGATCTGACGAGATCGGGCGCATTCAGGACGGTGTGGCCACAAGCCGAAAGGCCTGGCTGCATGATGTCTCTTAAAGGTTGGCGGGTATTGACGGAACTTCCAGCAAAAAAAAATAAAAAAAGAAAAAGAAAAAGAAAAATGGAGGGAAAAATATCAGTGCAGCAAAGGGTGTTGAAAGTAGCTGGGTACGTGTACAATACTTCAAATATATCTCCTCCAGATAGATAGAGAGTATAAAGAGCAACGATAAAGTTACCCAGGAGACGTAAAATCTTGCAGCACTAGGTATTTCCAGGAGGTCTCACAATCAAGTACTGACCAGGTCCTGCCCCGTTTAGCTTCCGAGATCTGACGAGATCGGGCGCGTTCAGGATGGTGTGGCCGCAAGCCGAGATGCCTGGCTGCATGATGTCTCTTAAAGAATGGCGGGTATTGACGGAACTGCCAGCAAAAAAAAAAAAGAAAAATAGAGGGAAAAATACCAGTGCAGCAAAGGGTGTTGAAAGTAGCCGGGTACGTGTACAATACTTGAATTATATCTCCTCCAGACAGATAGAGAGTATTAAGAGCTACGATAAAGTTACCCAGGAGACGTAAAAGCTTGCAGCACCAGGTATTTCCAGGAGGTCTCACATTCAAGTACTGACCAGGTCCTGCCCCGTTTAGCTTCCGAGATCTGACGAGATCGGGCGCGTTCAGGATGGTGTGGCCGCAAGCCGAGACGCCTGGCTGCATGATGTCTCTTAAAGGCTGGCGGGTATTGACGGAACTGCCAGCAAAAAAAAAAAGAGAAATGGTGGTAAAAATATCAGTGCAGCAAAGGGTGTTGAAAGTAGCCAGGTACGTGTACAATTCTTCAATTATATCTCCTCCAGACTGAAAGAGAGTATTAAGAGCTACGATGAAGTTACCCAGGAGACGTAAAAAGCTTGCAGCACCTGGTATTTCCAGGAGGACACCCATCCAAGTACTGACCAGGCCTTGCCCCGTTTAGCTTCCAAGATCTGACAAGATCGGGCGCGTTCAGGACGGTGTGGCCGCAAGCCGAGATGTCTGGCTGCATGATGTCTCTTAAAGGCTGGCGGGTATTGACGGAATTTCCAGCAAAAAAAAAAAAAAAAAAAAAAGAAAAATGGAGGGAAAAATATCAGTTCAGGAAAGGGTGTTGAAAGTAGCCGGGAACGTGTACAATACTTCAATTATATCTCTTCCAGACAGATAGAGAATATTAAGAGCTACGATAAAGTTACCCAGGAGACGTAAAAGCTTGCAGCAACAGGTATTTCCAGGAGGTCACCCATCCAAGTACTGACCAGGCCCTGCCCCGTTTAAATTCCAAGATCTGATGAGATCGGGGGCGTTCAGGACGGTGTGGCTGCAAGCCAAGAGGCCTGGCTGCATGATGTCTATTAATGGTTGGCGGGTTTTGACGGAACATCCAGCAAATAAAAAAAAGAGAAATGGTGGTAAAAATATCAGTGCAGCAAAGGGTGTTGAAAGTAGCCGGGTACGTGTACAATACTTCAATTATATATTCTCCAGACAGATAGAGAGTATTAAGAGCTACGATGAAGTTCCCCAGGAGAAGTAAAAAGCTGGCAGCACCTGGTATTTCCAGAAGATCTCCAATCCAAGTACTGACCAGGTCCTGCCCCGTTTAGTTTCCGAGATCTTCCGAGATCGGGCGCGTTCAGGATGGTGTGGCCGCAAGCCAAGAGGCCTGGCTGCATGATGTCTCTTAATGGCTGGCGGGTATTGACGGAACTTCCAGCAAAAAAAAATAAAAAAAGAAAAAGAAAAAGAAAAATGGAGGGAAAAATATCAGTGCAGCAAAGGGTGTTGAAAGTAGACGGGTACGTGTACAATAATTCAATTATATCTCCTCCAGACAGATAGAGAGTATAAAGAGCAACGATAAAGTTACCCAGGAGACGTAAAAGCTTGCAGCACTAGGTATTTCCAGGAGGTCTCACAATCAAGTACTGACCAGGTCCTGCCCCATTCAGTTTCCGAGATCTGACGAGATCGGGCGCGTTCAGGATGGTGTGGCCGCAAGCCGAGATGCCTGGCTGCATGATGTCTCTTAAAGGCTGGCGGGTATTGACGGAACTGCCAGCAAAGAAAAAAAAGAAAAATAGAGGGAAAAATACCAGTGCAGCAAAGGGTGTTGAAAGTAGCCGGGTACGTGTACAATACTTGAATTATATCTCCTCCAGACAGAAAGAGAGTATTAAGAGCTACGATGAAGTTACTCAGGTGACGTAAAAAGCTTGCAGCACCAGGAATTTCTAGGAGGTCTCCCATCCAAGTACTGACCAGGCCCTGCCCCGTTTAAATTCCAAGATCTGATGAGATCGGGGGCGTTCAGGAGGGTGTGGCTGCAAGCCAAGAGGCCTGGCTGCATGATGTCTCTTAATGGTTGGCGGGTTTTGACGGAACATCCAGCAAATAAAAAAAAAAGAGAAATGGTGGTAAAAATATCAGTGCAGCAAAGGGTGTTGAAAGTAGCCAGGTACGTGTACAATTCTTCAATTATATCTCCTCCAGACTGAAAGAGAGTATTAAGAGCTACGATGAAGTTACCCAGGAGACGTAAAAAGCTTGCAGCACCTGGTATTTCCAGGACGACACCCATCCAAGTACTGACCAGGCCTTGCCCCGTTTAGCTTCCAAGATCTGACAAGATCGGGCGTGTTCAGGACGGTGTGGCCGCAAGCCGAGATGTCTGGCTGCATGATGTCTCTTAAAGGCTGGCGGGTATTGACGGAATTTCCAGCAAAAAAAAAAAAAAAAAAAAGAAAAATGGAGGGAAAAATATCAGTTCAGGAAAGGGTGTTGAAAGTAGCCGGGAACGTGTACAATACTTCAATTATATCTCTTCCAGACAGATAGAGAATATTAAGAGCTACGATAAAGTTACCCAGGAGACGTAAAAGCTTGCAGCAACAGGTATTTCCAGGAGGTCACCCATCCAAGTACTGACCAGGCCCTGCCCCGTTTAAATTCCAAGATCTGATGAGATCGGGGGCGTTCAGGACGGTGTGGCTGCAAGCCAAGAGGCCTGGCTGCATGATGTCTATTAATGGTTGGCGGGTTTTGACGGAACATCCAGCAAATAAAAAAAAGAGAAATGGTGGTAAAAATATCAGTGCAGCAAAGGGTGTTGAAAGTAGCCGGGTACGTGTACAATACTTCAATTATATATTCTCCATACAGATAGAGAGTATTAAGAGCTACGATGAAGTTCCCCAGGAGAAGTAAAAAGCTGGCAGCACCTGGTATTTCCAGAAGATCTCCAATCCAAGTACTGACCAGGTCCTGCCCCGTTTAGTTTCCGAGATCTTCCGAGATCGGGCGCGTTCAGGATGGTGTGGCCGCAAGCCAAGAGGCCTGGCTGCATGATGTCTCTTAATGGCTGGCGGGTATTGACGGAACTTCCAGCAAAAAAAAATAAAAAAAGAAAAAGAAAAAGAAAAATGGAGGGAAAAATATCAGTGCAGCAAAGGGTGTTGAAAGTAGACGGGTACGTGTACAATAATTCAATTATATCTCCTCCAGACAGATAGAGAGTATAAAGAGCAACGATAAAGTTACCCAGGAGACGTAAAAGCTTGCAGCACTAGGTATTTCCAGGAGGTCTCACAATCAAGTACTGACCAGGTCCTGCCCCATTCAGTTTCCGAGATCTGACGAGATCGGGCGCGTTCAGGATGGTGTGGCCGCAAGCCGAGATGCCTGGCTGCATGATGTCTCTTAAAGGCTGGCGGGTATTGACGGAACTGCCAGCAAAGAAAAAAAAGAAAAATAGAGGGAAAAATACCAGTGCAGCAAAGGGTGTTGAAAGTAGCCGGGTACGTGTACAATACTTGAATTATATCTCCTCCAGACAGAAAGAGAGTATTAAGAGCTACGATGAAGTTACTCAGGTGACGTAAAAAGCTTGCAGCACCTGGTATTTCTAGGAGGTCTCCCATCCAAGTACTGACCAGGCCCTGCCCCGTTTATCTTCCGAGATCTGACGAGATCGGGCGCATTCAGGACGGTGTGGCCACAAGCCGAAAGGCCTGGCTGCATGATGTCTCTTAAAGGTTGGCGGGTATTGACGGAACTTCCAGCAAAAAAAAATAAAAAAATAAAAAGAAAAAGAAAAATGGAGGGAAAAATATCATTGCAGCAAAAGGTGTTGAAAGTAGCTGGGTACGTGTACAATACTTCAAATATATCTCCTCCAGACAGATAGAGAGTATAAAGAGCAACGATAAAGTTACCCAGGAGACGTAAAATCTTGCAGCACTAGGTATTTCCAGGAGGTCTCACAATCAAGTACTGACCAGGTCCTGCCCCGTTTAGCTTCCGAGATCTGACGAGATCGGGCGCGTTCAGGATGGTGTGGCCGCAAGCCGAGATGCCTGGCTGCATGATGTCTCTTAAAGAATGGCGGGTATTGACGGAACTGCCAGCAAAAAAAAAAAAGAAAAATAGAGGGAAAAATACCAGTGCAGCAAAGGGTGTTGAAAGTAGCCGGGTACGTGTACAATACTTGAATTATATCTCCTCCAGACAGATAGAGAGTATTAAGAGCTACGATAAAGTTACCCAGGAGACGTAAAAGCTTGCAGCACCAGGTATTTCCAGGAGGTCTCACATTCAAGTACTGACCAGGTCCTGCCCCGTTTAGCTTCCGAGATCTGACGAGATCGGGCGCGTTCAGGATGGTGTGGCCGCAAGCCGAGACGCCTGGCTGCATGATGTCTCTTAAAGGCTGGCGGGTATTGACGGAACTGCCAGCAAAAAAAAAAAGAAAAATGGAGGGAAAAATATCAGTGCAGCAAAGGGTGTTGAAAGTAGCCAGGTACGTGTACAATTCTTCAATTATATCTCCTCCAGACTGAAAGAGAGTATTAAGAGCTACGATGAAGTTACCCAGGAGACGTAAAAAGCTTGCATCACCTGGTATTTCTAGGAGGTCTCCCATCCAAATACTGACCAGGCCCTGCCCCGTTTAGCTTCCGAGATCTGACGAGATCGGGCGCGTTTAGGATGGTGTGGCCGCAAGCCGAGATGTCTGGCTGCATGATGTCTCTTAAAGGCTGGCGGGTATTGACGGAATTTCCAGCAAAAAAAAAAAAAAAAAAAGAGAAAAATGGAGGGAAAAATATCAGTGCAGCAAAGGGTGTTGACAGTAGCTGGGTACGTGTACAATTCTTCAATTATATCTCCTCCAGACAGAAAGAGAGAATTAAGAGCTATGATAAAGTTACCCAGGAGACGTAAAAGCTTGCAGCACCAGGTATTTCCAGGAGGTCTCCCATCCAAGTACTGACCAAGTACTGCCCCGTTTAGCTTCCGAGATCTTACGAATTCGGGCGCGTTCAGGACGGTGTGGCCGCAAGCCGAGAGGCCTGGCTGCATGATGTCTCTTAAAGGTTGGCGGGTATTGACGGAACTTCCAGCAAAAAAAAAAAAGAAAAATGGATGGAAAAATATCAGTGCAGCAAAGGGTGTTGACAGTAGCTGGATACGTGTACAATACTTCAATTATATCTCCTCCAGACAGATAGAGAGTATTAAGAGCTACGATAAAGTTACCCAGGAGACGTAAAAGCTAGCAGCACCAGGTATTTCCAGGAGGTCTCACATTCATGTACTGACCAGGTCCTGCCCCGTTTAGCTTCCGAGATCTGACGAGATCGGGCGCGTTCAGGATGGTGTGGCCGCAAGCCAAGATGCCTGGCTGCATGATGTCTCTTAAAGGCTGGCGGGTATTGACGGAACTGCCAGCAAAAAAAAAAAAGAAAAATAGAGGGAAATATACCAGTGCAGCAAAGGGTGTTGAAAGTAGCCGGGTACGTGTACAATTCTTCAATTATATCTCCTGGAGACAGAAAGAGAGTATTAAGAGCTACGATGAAGTTACCCAGGAGACGTAAAAAGCTTGCAGCACCTGGTATTTCTAGGAGGTCTCCCATCCAAGTACTGACCAGGCCCTGCCCCGTTTAAATTCCAAGATCTGATGAGATCGGGGGCGTTCAGGACGGTGTGGCTGCAAGCCAAGAGGCCTGGCTGCATGATGTCTCTTAATGGTTGGCGGGTTTTGACGGAACATCCAGCAAATAAAAAAAAAGAGAAATGGTGGTAAAAATATCAGTGCAGCAAAGGGTGTTGAAAGTAGCCAGGTACGTGTACAATTCTTCAATTATATCTCCTCCAGACTGAAAGAGAGTATTAAGAGCTACGATGAAGTTACCCAGGAGACGTAAAAAGCTTGCAGCACCTGGTATTTCCAGGACGACACCCATCCAAGTACTGACCAGGCCTTGCCCCGTTTAGCTTCCAAGATCTGACAAGATCGGGCGCGTTCAGGACGGTGTGGCCGCAAGCCGAGATGTCTGGCTGCATGATGTCTCTTAAAGGCTGGCGGGTATTGACGGAATTTCCAGCAAAAAAAAAAAAAAAAAAAGAAAAATGGAGGGAAAAATATCAGTTCAGGAAAGGGTGTTGAAAGTAGCCGGGTACGTGTACAATTCTTCAATTATATCTCCTGGAGACAGAAAGAGAGTATTAAGAGCTACGATGAAGTTACCCAGGAGACGTAAAAAGCTTGCAGCACCTGGTATTTCTAGGAGGTCTCCCATCCAAGTACTGACCAGGCCCTGCCCCGTTTAGCTTCCGAGATCTGACGAGATCGGGCGCGTTCAGGATGGTGTGGACGCAAGCCGAGATGTCTGGCTGCATGATGTCTCTTAAAGGTTGGCGGGTATTGACGGAACTTCCAGCAAAAAAAAAAAAAAAAAAAGAAAAATGAATGGAAAAATATCAGTGCAGCAAATGGTGTTGACAGTAGCTGGGTGCGTGTACAATACTTCAATTATATCTCCTCCAGACAGATAGAGAGTATTAAGAGCTACGATAAAGTTACCCAGGAGACGTAAAAGCTTGCAGCACCAGGTATTTCCAGGAGGTATCACATTCATGTACTGACCAGGTCCTGCCCCGTTTAGCTTCCGAGATCTGACGAGATCGGGCGCGTTCAGGATGGTGTGGCCGCAAGCCGAGATGCCTGGCTGCATGATGTCTCTTAAAGGCTGGCGGGTATTGACGGAATTTCCAGCAAAAAAAAAAAAAAAAAAAATAGAAAAATGGAGGGAAAAATATCAGTACAGGAAAGGGTGTTGAAAGTAGCCGGGTACGTGTACAATTCTTCAATTATATCTCCTGGAGACAGAAAGAGAGTATTAAGAGCTACGATGAAGTTACCCAGGAGACGTAAAAAGCTTGCAGCACCTGGTATTTCTAGGAGGTCTCCCATCCAAGTACTGACCAGGCCCTGCCCCGTTTAGTTCCCGAGATCTGACGAGATCGGGCGCGTTCAGGACGGTGTGTCCGCAAGCCGAGAGGCCTGGCTGCATGATGTCTCTTAAAGGCTGGCGGGTATTGATGGAACTTCCAGCAAAAAACAAAAGAAAAAAGAAAAATGGAGGGAAAAATATCAGTGCAGCAAAGCGTGTTGAAGGTAGCCGGGTACGTGTACAATTCTTCAATTATATCTCCTCCAGACAGATAGAGAGTATTATGAGCTACGATAAAGTTACCCAGGAGACGTAAAAGCTTGCAGCACCTTGTATTACCAGGAGGTCTCACATTCAAGTACTGACCAGGTCCTGCCCCGTTTAGCTTCCGAGATCTGACGAGATCGGGCGCGTTCAGGACGGTGTGGCCGCAAGCCGAGATGTCTGGCTGCATGATGTCTCTTAAAGGCTGGCGGGTATTGACGGAACTTCCAGCAAAAAATAAAAAATAAATAAATAGAAAAATGGATGGAAAAATATCAGTGCAGCAAAGGGTGTTGACAGTAGCTGGGTACGTGTACAATACTTCAATTATATCTCCTCCAGACAGAGAGAGAGTATTAAGAGCTACGATGAAGTTACCCAGGAGACGTAAAAAGCTTGCAGCACCTGGTATTTCTAGGAGGTCTCCCATCCAAGTACTGACCAGGCCCTGCCCCGTTTAGCTTCCGAGATCTGACGAGATCGGGCGCATTCAGGACGGTGTGGCCACAAGCCGAAAGGCCTGGCTGCATGATGTCTCTTAAAGGTTGGCGGGTATTGACGGAACTTCCAGCAAAAAAAAAAAGAAAAAAGAAAAATGGAGGGAAAAATATCAGTGTAGCAAAGGGTTTTGAAAGTAGCCGGGTACGTGTACAATTCTTCAATAATATCTCCTACATACTGAAAGAGAGTATTAAGAGCTATGATGAAGTTACCCAGGAGACGTAAAAAGCTTGCAGCACCTGGTATTTCCAGGAGGTCACCCATCCAAGTACTGACCAGGCCCTGCCCCGTTAGCTTCCGAGATCTGATGAGATCGGGCGCGTTCAGGACGGTGTGGCAGCAAGCCAAGCGGCCTGGCTGCATGATGTCTCTTAAAGGCTGGCGGGTATTGACGGAACTTCCAGCAAAAAAAAAAAAAAAAAAAAAATGGAAAATGGAGGGAAAAATATCAGTGCAGCAAAGGCTGTTGAAAGTAGCCGGGTACGTGTACAATTCCTCAATTATAACACCTCCAGACAGATAGAGAGTATTAAGAGCTACGATGAAGTTACCCAGGAGACGTAAAAAGCTTGCAGCACCAGGTATTTCCTGGAGGTCTCCCATCCAAGTACTGATCAGGCCCTGCCCCGTTTAGCTTCCGAGATCTGACGAGATCAGGCGCGTTCAGGACAATGTGGCCACAAGCCAAGAGGCCTGGCTGCATGATGTCTCTTAAAGGCTGGCGGGTATTGACGGAACTTCCAGCAAAAAAAAAAAAAAAAAAAAAAAAAAAAATGGAAAATGGAGGGAAAAATATCAGTGCAGTAATGGGTTTTGAAAGTAGCCGGGTACGTGTACAATTCTTCAATTATATCTCCTCCAGACAGAAAGAGAGTATTAAGAGCTACGATGAAGTTACCCAGGAGACGTAAAAAGCTTGCAGCACCTGGCATTTCCAGGGGGTCACCCATCCAAGTACTGACCAGGCCCTGCCCCGTTTAAATTCCAAGATCTGATGAGATCGGGGGCGTTCAGGACGGTGTGGCTGCAAGCCGAGAGGCCTGGCTGCATGATGTCTCTTAATGGTTGGCGGGTTGTGACGGAACATCCAGCAAATAAAAAAAAAGAGAAATGGTGGTAAAAATATCAGTGCAGCAATGGGTGTTGAAAGTAGCCGGGTACGTGTACAATTCTTCAATTATATCTCCTCCAGACAGAAAGAGACAATTAAGAGCTACGATGAAGTTACCCAGGAGACGTAAAAAGTTTGCAGCACCTCGTATTTCCAGAAGGTCACCCATAAAAGTACTGACCAGGCCCTGCCCCGTTTAAATTCCGAGATCTGACGAGATCGGGCGCGTTCAGGACGGTGTGGCCGCAAGCCAAGAGGCCTGGCTGCATGATGTCTCTTAATGGCTGGCGGGTATTGACAGAACTTCCAGCAAAAAAAAAAAGAAAAATAGAGGGAAATATACCAGTGCAGCAAAGGGTGTTGAAAGTAGCCGAGAACGTGTACAATACTTCAATTATATCTCCTGGAGACAGAAAGAGAGTATTAAGAGCTACGATGAAGTTACCCAGGAGACGTAAAAAGCTTGCAGCACCTGGTATTTCTAGGATGTCTCCCATCCAAGTACTGACCAGGCCCTGCCCCGTTTAGCTTCCGAGATCTGACGAGATCGGGCGCATTCAGGACGGTGTGGCCGCAAGCCGAGAGGCCTGGCTGCATGATGTCTCTTAAAGGTTGGCGGGTATTGACGGAACTTCAAGCAAAAAAAAAAAAAAAAAAGAAAAATGAATGGAAAAATATCAGTGCAGCAAATGGTGTTGACAGTAGCTGGGTGCGTGTACAATACTTCAATTATATCTCCTCCAGACAGATAGAGAGTATTAAGAGCTACGATAAAGTTACCCAGGAGACGTAAAAGCTTGCAGCACCAGGTATTTCCAGGAGGTATCACATTCATGTACTGACCAGGTCCTGCCCCGTTTAGCTTCCGAGATCTGACGAGATCGGGCGCGTTCAGGATGGTGTGGCCGCAAGCCGAGATGCCTGGCTGCATGATGTCTCTTAAAGGCTGGCGGGTATTGACGGAATTTCCAGCAAAAAAAAAAAAAAAAAAAAATAGAAAAATGGAGGGAAAAATATCAGTACAGGAAAGGGTGTTGAAAGTAGCCGGGTACGTGTACAATTCTTCAATTATATCTCCTGGAGACAGAAAGAGAGTATTAAGAGCTACGATGAAGTTACCAAGGAGACGTAAAAAGCTTGCAGCACCTGGTATTTCTAGGAGGTCTCCCATCCAAGTACTGACCAGGCCCTGCCCCGTTTAGTTTCCGAGATCTGACGAGATCGGGCGCATTCAGGACGGTGTGGCCACAAGCCGAAAGGCCTGGCTGCATGATGTCTCTTAAAGGTTGGCGGGTATTGACGGAACTTCCAGCAAAAAAAAAAAAAAAAAAAAAGAAAAATGGAGGGAAAAATATCAGTGCAGCAAAGGCTGTTGAAAGTAGCCGGGTACGTGTACAATTCATCAATTATATCTCCTGGAGACAGAAAGAGAGTATTAAGAGCTACGATGAAGTTACCCAGGAGACGTAAAATGTTTGCAGCACCTCGTATTTCCAGAAGGTAACCCATAAGAGTACTGACCAGGCCCTGCCCCGTTTAAATTCCGAGATCTGACGAGATCGGGCGCGTTCAGGACGGTGTGTCCGCAAGCCGAGAGGCCTGGCTGCATGATGTCTCTTAAAGGCTGGCGGGTATTGATGGAACTTCCAGCAAAAAACAAAAGAAAAAAGAAAAATGGAGGGAAAAATATCAGTGCAGCAAAGCGTGTTGAAGGTAGCCGGGTACGTGTACAATTCTTCAATTATATCTCCTCCAGACAGATAGAGAGTATTAAGAGCTACGATAAAGTTACCCAGGAGACGTAAAAGCTTGCAGCACCAGGTATTACCAGGAGGTCTCACATTCAAGTACTGACCAGGTCCTGCCCCGTTTAGCTTCCGAGATCTGACGAGATCGGGCGCGTTCAGGACGGTGTGGCCGCAAGCCGAGATGTCTGGCTGCATGATGTCTCTTAAAGGCTGGCGGGTATTGACGGAACTTCCAGCAAAAAATAAAAAATAAATAAATAGAAAAATGGAGGGAAAAATATCAGTGCAGGACAGGGTTTTGAAAGTAGCCGGGTACGTGTACAATTCTTCAATTATATATTCTCCAGACAGAAAGAGAGTATTAAGAGCTACGATGAAGTTTCCCAGGAGACGTAAAAAGTTGGCAGCACCTGGTATTTCCAGAAGATCTCCCATCCAAGTACTGACCAGGTCCTGCCCCGTTTAGTTTCCGAGATCTTCCGAGATCGGGCTCGTTCAGGACTGTGTGTCCGCAAGCCGAGAGGCCTGGTTGCATGATGTCTCTTAAAGGCTGGCGGATATTGACGGAACTTCCAGAAAAAATAATAAAGAAAAAGAAAAATGGAGGGAAAAATATCAGTGCAGCAATGGGTGTTGAAAGTAGCCGGGTACGTGTACAATACTTCAATTATATCTCCTCCAGACTGAATGAGAGTATTAAGAGCTACGCTGAAGTTACCCAGGAGATGTAAAAAGCTTGCAGCACCTGGTATTTCCAGGAGGTCACCCATCCAATTACTGACCAGGCCCTGCCCAGTTTTTCTTCCGAGATCTGACGAGATCTTGCGTGTTCAGGACGGTGTGGCCTCAAGCCAAGAGGCCTGGCTGCATGATGTCTCTTAAAGGCTGGCGGGTATCAACGGAACTGCCAGCAAAAAAAAAAAGAGAAATGGAGGGAGAAATACCAGTGCAGCAAAGGGTGTTGAAAGTAGCCGGGTACGTGTACAATTCTTCAATTATATATTCTCCAGACAGAAAGAGAGTATTAAGAGCTACGATGAAGTTTCCCAGGAGACGTAAAAAGTTGGCAGCACCTGGTATTTCCAGAAGATCTCCCATCCAAGTACTGACCAGGTCCTGCCCCGTTTAATTTCCGAGATCTTCCGAGATCGGGTTTGTTCAGGACTGTGTGTCCGCAAGCCGAGAGGCCAGGTTGCATGATGTCTCTTAAAGGCTGGCGGATATTGACGGAACTTCCAGAAAAAATAATAAAGAAAAAGAAAAATGGAGGGAAAAATATCAGTGCAGCAATGGGTGTTGAAAGTAGCCGGGTACGTGTACAATACTTCAATTATATCTCCTCCAGACAGAAAGAGAGTATTAAGAGCTACGATAAACTTACCCAGCAGACGTAAAAAGCTTGCAGCACCTGGTATTTCCAGGAGGTCTCCCATCCAAGTACTGACCAGGCCCTGCCCCACTCAGTTTCCGAGATCTTACGAGATCGGGCGCGTTCAGGACAGTGTGGCCGCAAGCCGAGATGCCTGGCTGCATGATGTCTCTTAAAGGCTGGCGGGTATTGACGGAACTGCCAGCAAAAAAAAAAAGAGAAATGGAGGGAGAAATACCAGTGCAGCAAAGGGTGTTGAAAGTAGCCGGGTACGTGTACAATACTTGAATTATATCTCCTCCAGACAGAAAGAGAGTATTAAGAGCTACGATGAAGTTACCCAGGAGACGTAAAAGCTTGCAGCACCAGGTATTTCCAGGAGGTCTCACATTCAAGTACTGACCAGGTCCTGCCCCGTTTAGCTTCCGAGATCTGACGAGATCGGGCGCGTTCAGGATGGTGTGGCCGCAAGCCGAGACGCCTGGCTGCATGATGTCTCTTAAAGGCTGGCGGGTATTGACGGAACTGCCAGCAAAAAAAAAAAAAAAAAATAGAGGGAAAAATACCAGTGCAGCAAAGGCTGATGAAAGTAGCCGGGTACGTGTACAATTTCTCAATTATAACACCTCCAGACAGATAGAGAGTATTAAGAGCTACGATAAAGTTTCCCAGGAGACGAAAAAGGCTTGCAGCACCAGGTATTTCCTGGAGGTCTCCCATCCAAGTACTGATCAGGCCCTGCCCCGTTTAGCTTCCGAGATCTAACGAGATCAGGCGCGTTCAGGACGGTGTGGCCGCAAGCCGAGAGGCCTGGCTGCATGATGTCTCTTAATGGCTGGCGGGTATTGACGGAACTTCCAGCAAAAAAAAAAAAAAAAAAAAAAGAAAAAGAAAAATGGAGGGAAAAATATCAGTGCAGTAATGGGTTTTGAAAGTAGCCGGGTACGTGTACAATTCTTCAATTATATCTCCTCCAGAGAGAAAGAGAGTATTAAGAGCTACGATGAAGTTACCCAGGAGACGTAAAAAGCTTGCAGCACCTGGTATTTCTAGGAGGTCAGCCATCCAAGTACTGACCAGGCCCTGCCCCGTTTAGCTTCCGAGATATGATGAGATCAGGCGCGTTCAGGACGGTGTGGCCGCAAGCCAAGAGGCCTGGCTGCATGATGTCTCTTAAAGGCTGGCAAGTATTGACGGAACTTCCAGCAAAAAAAAAAAAAAAAGAAAAATGGAGGGAAAAATATCAGTGCAGCAAAGGGTGTTGAAAGTAGCCGGGTACGTGTACAATTCTTCAATTATATCTCCTCCAGACAGAAAGAGAGAATTAAGAGCTACGATAAAGTTACCCAGGAGACGTAAAAGCTTGCAGCACCAGGTATTTCCAGGAGGTCTCCCATCCAAGTACTGACCAGGTCCTGCCCCATTTAGCTTCCGAGATCTTACAAGATCGGGCGCGTTCAGGACGGTGTGGCCGCAAGCCGAGAGGCCTGGCTGCATGATGTCTCTTAAAGGTTGGCGGGTATTGACGGAACTTCCAGCAAAAAAAAAAAAAAAAAAAAAAAAAAGAAAAATGGATGGAAAAATATCAGTGCAGCAAAGGATGTTGACAGTAGCTGGGTACGTGTACAATACTTCAATTATATCTCCTCCAGACAGATAGAGAGTATTAAGAGCTACGATAAAGTTACCCAGGAGACGTAAAAGCTTGCAGCACCAGGTATTTCCAGGAGGTCTCACATTCATGTACTGACCAGGTCCTGCCCCGTTCAGCTTCCGAGATCTGACGAGATCGGGCGCGTTCAGGATGGTGTGGCCGCAAGCCGAAAGGCCTGGCTGCATGATGTCTCTTAAAGGTTGGCGGGTATTGACGGAACTTCCAGCAAAAAAAAAAAAAAAAAAAAATAGAAAAATGGAGGGAAAAATATCAGTGCAGGAAAGGGTGTTGAAAGTAGCCGGGTACGTGTACAATTCTTCAATTATATCTCCTGGAGACAGAAAGAGAGTATTAAGAGCTACGATGAAGTTACCCAGGAGACGTAAAAAGCTTGCAGCACCTGGTATTTCTAGGAGGTCTCCCATCCAAGTACTGACCAGGCCCTGCCCCGTTTAGTTTCCGAGATCTGACGAGATCGGGCGCATTCAGGACGGTGTGGCCACAAGCCGAAAGGCCTGGCTGCATGATGTCTCTTAAAGGTTGGCGGGTATTGACGGAACTTCCAGCAAGAAATAAAAAGAAAAAAAGAAAAAAGAAAAATGGATGGAAAAATATCAGTGCAGCAAAGGGTGTTGACAGTAGCTGGATACGTGTACAATACTTCAATTATATCTCCTCCAGACAGATAGAGACTATAAAGAGTAACGATAAAGTTACCCAGGAGACGTAAAAGGCTTGCAGCACCTGGTATTTCTAGGAGGTCTCCCATCCAAGTACTGACCAGGCCCTGCCCCGTTTAGCTTCCGAGATCTGACGAGATCGGGCGCATTCAGGACGGTGTGGCCGCAAGCCGAGAGGCCTGGCTGCATGATGTCTCTTAAAGGTTGGCGGGTATTGACGGAACTTCCAGCAAAAAAAAAAAAAAAAAAAAATAGAAAAATGGAGGGAAAAATATCAGTGCAGGAAAGGGTGTTGAAAGTAGCCGGGTACGTGTACAATTCTTCAATTATATCTCCTGGAGACAGAAAGAGAGTATTAAGAGCTACGATGAAGTTACCCAGGAGACGTAAAAAGCTTGCAGCACCTGGTATTTCTAGGAGGTCTCCCATCCAAGTACTGACCAGGCCCTGCCCCGTTTAGTTTCCGAGATCTGACGAGATCGGGCGCATTCAGGACGGTGTGGCCACAAGCCGAAAGGCCTGGCTGCATGATGTCTCTTAAAGGTTGGCGGGTATTGACGGAACTTCCAGCAAGAAATAAAAAGAAAAAAAGAAAAAAGAAAAATGGATGGAAAAATATCAGTGCAGCAAAGGGTGTTGACAGTAGCTGGATACGTGTACAATACTTCAATTATATCTCCTCCAGACAGATAGAGACTATAAAGAGCAACGATAAAGTTACCCAGGAGACGTAAAAGGCTTGCAGCACCTGGTATTTCTAGGAGGTCTCCCATCCAAGTACTGACCAGGCCCTGCCCCGTTTAGCTTCCGAGATCTGACGAGATCGGGCGCATTCAGGACGGTGTGGCCGCAAGCCGAGAGGCCTGGCTGCATGATGTCTCTTATAGGTTGGCGGGTATTGACGGAACTTCCAGCAAAAAAAAAAAAAAAAAAGAAAAATAGATGGAAAAATATCAGTGCAGCAAAGGGTGTTGACAGTAGCTGGGTACGTGTACAATACTTCAAATATATCTCCTCCAGACAGATAGAGAGTATTAAGAGCTACGATAAAGTTACCCAGGAGACGTAAAAGCTTGCAGCACCAGGTATTTCCAGGAGGTCTCACATTCATGTACCGACCAGGTCCTGCCCCGTTTAGCTTCCGAGATCTGACGAGATCGGGCTCGTTCAGGATGGTGTGGCCGCAAGCCGAGATGCCTGGCTGCATGATGTCTCTTAAAGGCTGGCGGGTATTGACGGAACTGCCAGCAAAAAAAAAAAGAAAAATAGAGGGAAATATACCAGTGCAGCAAAGGGTGTTGAAAGTAGCCGGGTACGTGTACAATTCTTCAATTATATCTCCTCCAGACAGAAAGAGAGTATTAAGAGCTACGATGAAGTTACCCAGGAGACGTAAAAAGCTTGCAGCACCTGGTATTTCCAGGAGGTCACACATCCAAGTACTGACCAGGCCCTGCCCCGTTTAGCTTCCGAAATCTGATATGATCGGGCGCGTTCAGGACGGTGTGACTACAAGCCAAGAGGCCTGGCTGCATGATGTCTCTTAAAGGCTGGCGGATATTGACGGAACTTCCAGCAAAAGAAAAAAAAAAAAAAGAAAAATGGATGGAAAAATATCAGTGCAGCAAAGGGTGTTGAAAGTAGCCTAGTACGTGTACAATTCTTCAATTATATCTCCTCCAGACAGAAAGAGAGTATTAAGAGCTACGATGAAGTTACCCAGGAGACGTAAAAGGCTTGCAGCACCTGGTATTTCTCGGAGGTCTCCCATCCAAGTACTGACCAGGCCCTGCCCCGTTTAGCTTCCGAGATCTGACGAGATCTGGCGCATTCAGGACGGTGTGGCCGCAAGCCGAGAGGCCTGGCTGCATGATGTCTCTTAAAGGTTGGCGGGTATTGACGGAACTTCCAGCAAAAAAAAAAAAAAAAAAAGAAAAATGGATGGAAAAATATCAGTGCAGCAAAGGGTGTTGACAGTAGCTGGATACGTGTACAATACTTCAATTATATCTCCTCCAGACAGAGAGAGAGTATTAAGAGCTACGATAAAGTTACCCAGGAGACGTAAAAGCTTGCAGCACTAGTTATTTCCAGGAGGTCTCTCATTCATGTACTGACCAGGTCCTGCCCCGTTTAGCTTCCGAGATCTGACGAGATCGGGCGCGTTCAGGATGGTGTGGCCGCAAGCCGAGATGCCTGGCTGCATGATGTCTCTTAAAGGTTGGCGGGTATTGACGGAACTGCCAGCAAATAAAAAAAAGAAAAATAGAGGGAAAAATACCAGTGCAGCAAAGGCTGTTGAATGTAGCCGGGTACGAGTACAATTCCTCAATTATAACACCTCCAGACAGATAGAGAGTATTAAGAGCTACGATGAAGTTACCCAGGAGACGTAAAAAGCTTGCAGCACCAGGTATTTCCTGGAGGTCTCCCATCCAAGTACTGATCAGGCCCTGCCCCGTTTAGCTTCCGAGATCTGACGAGATCAGGCGCGTTCAGGACAATGTGGCCGCAAGCCAAGAGGCCTGGCTGCATGATGTCTCTTAAAGGCTGGCGGGTATTGATGGAACTTCCAGCAAAAAAAAAAAAAAAAAAAAAGAAAAATGGAGGGAAAAATATCAGTGCAGCAAAGGCTGTTGAAAGTAGCCGGGTACGTGTACAATACTTCAATTATATCTCCTCCAGACAGAAAGAGAGTATTAAGAGCTACGATAAACTTACCCAGCAGACGTAAAAAGCTTGCAGCACCTGGTATTTCCAGGAGGTCTCCCATCCAAGTACTGACCAGGCCCTGCCCCGTTTAGCTTCCGAGATCTGACGAGATCGGGCACATTCAGGACGGTGTGGCCACAAGCCAAGATGCCTGGCTGCATGATGTCTCTTAAAGGCTGGCGGGTATCGACGGAACTGCCAGCAAAAAAAAAAAAGAAAAATAGTGGGAAAAATACCAGTGCAGCAAAGGGTGTTGAAAGTAGCCGGGTACGTGTACAATTCTTCAATTATATCTCCTCCAGACAGAAAGAGAGTATTAAGAGCTACGATGAAGTTACCCAGGAGACGTAAAATGCTGGCAGCACCTGGCATTTCCAGGAGGTCACCCATCCAAGTACTGACCAGGCCCTGCCCCGTTTAAATTCCAAGATCTGATGAGATCGGGCGCGTTCAGGATGGTGTGGCCGCAAGCCGAGATGCCTGGCTGCATGATGTCTCTTAAAGGCTGGCGGGTATCGACGGAACTGCCAGCAAAAAAAAAAAAGAAAAATAGAGGGAAAAATACCAGTGAAGCAAAGGGTGTTGAAAGTAGCCGGGTACGTGTACAATTCTTCAATTATATATTCTCCAGACAGAAAGAGAGTATTAAGAGCTACGATGAAGTTACCCAGGAGACGTAAAAAGCTGGCAGCACCTGGTATTTCCAGAAGATCTCCCATCCAAGTACTGACCAGGTCCTGCCCCATTTAGTTTCCGAGATCTTCCGAGATCGGGCGCGTTCAGGACTGTGAGTCCGCAAACTGAGAGGCCTGGTTGCATGATGTCTCTTAAAGGCTGGCGGGTTTTGACGGAACTGCCAGCAAAAAAAAAAAAAGAAAAATAGAGGGAAATATACCAGTGCAGCAAAGGGTGTTGAAAGTAGCCTAGTACGTGTACAATTCTTCAATTATATCTCCTGGAGACAGAAAGAGGGTATTAAGAGCTACGATGAAGTTACCCAGGAGACGTAAAAAGCTTGCAGCACCTGGTATTTCTAGGAGGTCTCCCATCCAAGTACTGACCAGGCCCTGCCCCGTTTAGCTTCCGAGATCTGACGAGATCGGGCGCATTCAGGACGGTGTGGCCACAAGCCGAAAGGCCTGGCTGCATGATGTCTCTTAAAGGTTGGCGGGTATTGACGGAACTTCCAGCAAAAAAAAAAAAAAAAAAGAAAAATGGAGGGAAAAATATCAGTGCAGCAAAGGGTTTTGAAAGTAGCCGGGTACGTGTACAATTCTTCAATAATATCTCCTACAGACTGAAAGAGAGTATTAAGAGCTATGATGAAGTTACCCAGGAGACGTAAAAAGCTTGCAGCACCAGGTATTTCCAGGAGGTTTCCCATCCAAGTACTGACGAGGCCCTGCCCCGTTTAGCTTCCGAGATCTGACGAGATCGGGCGTCTTCAGGACGGTGTGGCCTCAAGCCAAGAGGCCTGGCTGCATGATGTCTCTTAAAGGCTGGAGGGTATTGATGGAACTTCCAGCAAGAAACAAAAGAAAAAAGAAAAATGGAGGGAAAAATATCAGTGCAGCAAAGCGTGTTGAAGGTAGCCGGGTACGTGTACAATTCTTCAATTATATCTCCTGGAGACAAAAAGAGAGTATTAAGAGCTACGATGAAGTTACCCAGGAGACGTAAAAAGCTTGCAGCACCTGGTATTTCTCGGAGGTCTCCCATCCAAGTACTGACCAGGCCCTGCCCCGTTTAGCTTCCGAGATCTGACGAGATCTGGCGCATTCAGGACGGTGTGGCCGCAAGCCGAGAGGCCTGGCTGCATGATGTCTCTTAAAGGTTGGTGGGTATTGACGGAACTTCCAGCAAAAAAAAAAAAAAAAAAAGAAAAATGGATGGAAAAATATCAGTGC
Organism: Amia ocellicauda; assembly: GCF_036373705.1. Lineage (NCBI taxonomy): Eukaryota > Metazoa > Chordata > Actinopteri > Amiiformes > Amiidae > Amia > Amia ocellicauda. The sequence goes on along the minus strand of NC_089863.1, from coordinate 35,773,399 downwards.
AGCAAAGGGTGTTGACAGTAGCCGGGTACGTGTACAATTCCTCAATTATAACACCTCCAGACAGATAGAGAGTATTAAGAGCTACGATGAAGTTACCCTGGAGACGTAAAAAGCTTGCAGCACCAGGTATTTCCTGGAGGTCTCCCATCCAAGTACTGACCAGGTCCTGCCCCGTTTAGCTTCCGAGATCTGACGAGATCAGGCGCGTTCAGGACAATGTGGCCGCAAGCCAAGAGGCCTGGCTCCATGATGTCTCTTAAAGGCTGGCGGGTATTGACGGAACCTCCAGCAAAAAAAAAAAAAAAAAAAAAGAAAAATGGAGGGAAAAATATCAGTGCAGCAAAGGCTGTTGAAAGTAGCCGGGTACGTGTACAATACTTCAATTATATCTCCTCCAGACAGAAAGAGAGTATTAAGAGCTACGATAAACTTACCCAGCAGACGTAAAAAGCTTGCAACACCTGGTATTTCCAGGAGGTCTCCCATCCAAGTACTGACCAGGCCCTGCCCCGTTTAGCTTCCGAGATCTGACGAGATCGGGCACATTCAGGACGGTGTGGCCACAAGCCAAGATGCCTGGCTGCATGATGTCTCTTAAAGGCTGGCAGGTATCGACGGAACTGCCAGCAAAAAAAAAAAAAGAAAAATAGTGGGAAAAATACCAGTGCAGCAAAGGGTGTTGAAAGTAGCCGGGTACGTGTACAATTCTTCAATTATATCTCCTCCAGACAGAAAGAGAGTATTAAGAGCTACGATGAAGTTACCCAGGAGACGTAAAATGCTGGCAGCACCTGGCATTTCCAGGAGGTCACCCATCCAAGTACTGACCAGGCCCTGCCCCGTTTAGCTTCCGAGATTTTCCGAGATCGGGGGCGTTCAGGACGGTGTGGCTGCAAGCCAAGAGGCCTGGCTGCATGATGTCTATTAATGGTTGGCGGGTTTTGACGGAACATCCAGCAAATAAAAAAAAAGAATAATGGATGGAAAAATATCAGTGCAGCAAAGGGTGTTGAAAGTAGCCGGGTACGTGTACAATACTTCAATTATATCTCCTCCAGACAGATAGAGAGTATTAAGAGCTACGATAAAGTTACCCAGGAGACGTAAAAGCTTGCAGCACCAGGTATTTCCAGGAGGTCTCACATTCATGTACTGACCAGGTCCTGCCCCGTTTAGCTTCCGAGATCTGACTAGATCGGGCGCGTTCAGGATGGTGTGGCCGCAAGCCGAGACGCCTGGCTGCATGATGTCTCTTAAAGGCTGGCGGGTATTGACGGAACTGCCAGCAAAAAAAAAAAAGAAAAATAGAGGGAAATATACCAGTGCAGCAAAGGGTGTTGAAAGTAGCCTAGTACGTGTACAATTCTTCAATTATATCTCCTGGAGACAGAAAGAGAGTATTAAGAGCTACGATGAAGTTACCCAGGAGACGTAAAAAGCTTGCAGCACCTGGTATTTCTAGGAGGTCTCCCATCCAAGTACTGACCAGGCCCTGCCCCGTTTAGCTTCCGAGATCTGACGAGATCGGGCGCATTCAGGACGGTGTGGCCACAAGCCGAAAGGCCTGGCTGCATGATGTCTCTTAAAGGTTGGCGGGTATTGACGGAACTTCCAGCAAAAAAAAAAAAAAAAAAGAAAAATGGAGGGAAAAATATCAGTGCAGCAAAGGGTTTTGAAAGTAGCCGGGTACGTGTACAATTCTTCAATAATATCTCCTACAGACTGAAAGAGAGTATTAAGAGCTATGATGAAGTTACCCAGGAGACGTAAAAAGCTTGCAGCACCTGGTATTTCCAGGAGGTCACCCATCCAAGTACTGACCAGGCCCTGCCCCGTTAGCTTCCGAAATCTGATGAGATAGGGCGCGTTCAGGACGGTGAGGCCGCAAGCCAAGAGGCCTGGCTGCATGATGTCTCTTAAAGGCTGGCGGGTATTGACGGAACTTCCAGCAAAAAAAAAAAAAAAAAAAAATGGAAAATGGAGGGAAAAATATTAGTGCAGCAAAGGGTTATGAAAGTAGCCGGGTACGTGTACAATTCTTCAATAATATCTCCTACAGACTGAAAGAGAGTATTAAGAGCTATGATGAAGTTACCCAGGAGACGTAAAAAGCTTGCAGCACCTGGTATTTCCAGGAGGTCACCCATCCAAGTACTGACCAGGCCCTGCCTCGTTAGCTTCCGAGATCTGATGAGATTGGGCGCGTTCAGGACGGTGTGGCCGCAAGCCAAGAGGCCTGGCTGCATGATGTCTCTTAAAGGCTGACGGGTATTGACGGAACTTCCAGCAAAAAAAAAATGGATAAAGAAAAATGGAGGGAAAAATATCAGTGCAGCAATGGGTGTTGAAAGTAGCCGGGTACGTGTACAATACTTCAATTATATCTCCTCCAGACAGAAAGAGAGTATTAAGAGCTACGATGAACTCACCTAAAGGATTATTAGGAACACCATACTAATACTGTGTTTGACCCCCTTTCGCCTTCAGAACTGCTTTAATTCTACGTGGCATTGCTTCAACAAGGTGCTGAAAGCATTCTTTAGAAATGTTGGCCCATATTGATAGGATAGCATCTTGCAGTTGATGGAGATTTGTGGGATGCACATCCAGGGCACGAAGCTCCCGTTCCACCACATCCCAAAGATGCTCTATTGGGTTGAGATCTGGTGACTGTGGGGGCCAGTTTAGTACAGTGAACTCATTGTCATGTTCATGAAACCAATTTGAAATGATTCGACCTTTGTGACATGGTGCATTATCCTGCTGGAAGTAGCCATCAGAGGATGGGTACATGGTGGTCAAAAAGGGATGGACATGGTCAGAAACAATGCTCAGGTAGGCCGTAGCATTTAAACGATGCCCAATTGGTACTAAGGGGCCTAAAGTGTGCCAAGAAGACATCCCCCACACCATTACACCACCACCACCAGCCTGCACAGTGGTAACAAGACATGATGGATCCATGTTCTCATTCTGTTTACGCCAAATTCTGACTCTACCATCTGAATGTCTCACCTCTTTTTCCTATTTGTAGTGGAGATGAGTGGTACCCGGTGGGGTCTTCTGCTGTTGTAGCCCATCCGCCTCAAGGTTGTACGTGTTGTGGCTTCACAAATGCTTTGCTGCATACCTCGTTTGTAACGAGTGGTTATTTCAGTCAAAGTTGCTCTTCTATCAGCTTGAATCAGTCGGCCCATTCTCCTCTGACCTCTAGCATCAACAAGGCATTTTCGCCCACAGGACTGCCGCATACTGGATGTTTTTCCCTTTTCACACCATTCTTTGTAAACCCTAGAAATGGTTGTGCGTGAAAATCCCAGTAACTGAGCAGATTGTGAAATACTCAGACCGGCCCGTCTGGCACCAACAACCATGCCACGCTCAAAATTGCTTAAATCACCTTTCATTCCCATTCAGACATTCAGTTTGGAGTTCAGGAGATTGTCTTGACCAGGACCACACCCCTAAATGCATTGAAGCAACTGCCATGTGATTGGTTGATTAGATAATTGCATTAATGAGAAATTGAACAGGTGTTCCTAATAATCCTTTAGGTGAGTGTATATGTATGTATGTGTATGTATGTCCAATTGCTTTGACAATACAAATGAAATGAATTGAGAGAGAGAGAGAGAGGAATATGAGCTCCTAAAAAACATTTGTTTTTATACATAAGCGGATTTAATTTGTGATTTACAAATGAATATATAGCACTATAAACATACACAGAAGACATGGAATAGAAATTCAGAAGAAAAAGTATTCAAAAAATAATAATTTTAAGAGAAACACAAAAAGAAGAAAGCAGAGAGACAGTTCAGGAAGAAAAGTCAGAAAAGAAAAGCTGAAGACAAGAATTGGAGGTAAGAGACAAATAATTAAACAAAAAAATATGTATTAATAAAATAAATAAGCATTCTCAGTAGTTGACTCAGCCAATGAAAATGCAGAGCTCCGATTTGAATAGAGTGACAGTAGGAGAGAGCCCAACTGCCACTGAGACTGATAGAAATCTATCGAACAGCAGTCTGACTGCAGAGCTGCCTTTTGAAATCCGATACCCTGAAGACATTCGCTCTGCACAGGCTAAGAAGGACTACAAACAAGCTGTGATGAGAGCATCTCCTGAGACCCTCATCCTAGACTACACCGGTAAAGGAGAAAACAGGGTCAAGAACAATCTACTGTTCTACACCGCCTTTCACAAAACCCTGTGCCAGACATACCCCAATAACAACAAGAGGGGCATTAGCAGAGGCAGGCAGATCTCAGTGCTGGTAGAGAAAGACACAGACAGTGTGATGCTCACTTTTAATGTATACCACAACGGGACCATCATGGTGCAGGGCAGCGAGAGCAGCCTGGACCAATTAGCTCTCGGCTTCCACACCTCAAAGCAGCAGACTGAGGTAGAGAAACAAGAGCCAGAGCCGGCCACCCTGCAGTCTGCCCCCAGCCACACGGAGCCAGACAGTGCCCCATCTCCCACAGACTGCCCCCCTGTCTCCCCAAAACTCTCCAGCAACATTAAAACACTAAAGGAATGCCTATCAGTGCTGGAGCTGGAGTTTGCGGAGTTCAGGGAGCAGACCTTGAGCACCCTGGCCCAGACCTCCTTGTGTGATCAGCTCCGGGATGAGATGCACAGACTAAAGATGCAGCACAAGGCTGAGATCCATGAGCTGAGAGCAGCAGTGAGAGACCTGGAGGAGCAGAGCCAAACCCTGAGGACGGAGCTGCGCAGAGCGAGGGAGGAGCTGACCTGGACACCCCAGCACAGCTAGCTGAGGAGCCTGCAGAGCCAGCTGGAGGAGCTAAGAGAGGAGCTACACATCACTGGAGCACAGAGACTGCACTGCACTGACCCCACAACACCTCCAACCCCTGACGCACCCACTGATCCACCCACACTCCCCACCACTCCTGACACACCCACTATCACCAGACCTGCCACTAATACACAACCCCCTGAAACGCCACTCCCCCAAAACACACCCGCTGCCCCCACCACTCCCGACGCAAACCCGGAGTGGCAGGTCAACGCAGAGGTGGTCATTCTGAGCGAATCCAATGGGAAGATCCTGGTTGAGAGGCGCCTCTTCCCTGGGCGAAAAGTGAAAAAGCTTTGGTGCTCCACAGCACAGAGAGCCCTGGAGCTGCTCTCCAAGAGGAGGCTTTGCCAAGTCAAACACATCCTCATCCACACCGGCACTAACGACCTGAGTGCCCGCAGGGGCGATGTGGCCTCAGCCCTGAGACAGGTAGCAACGAAAGCCACAGAGGAATTCCCAACTGCCAAAATTTCCATCTCCACACTGCTGCCCCGCACAGACGTGCCCCTGCACATCATCCAGGCCATCAACGCAGAAGTGTCCCGAAGATGTGCCCTCCTCCCCAACGTCCACCTGGCACACCACTGAGACATCCAGCCACATCACCTGTATGACCACGTCCACCTCAACAAGACGGGTGTGAGGATCATCTCAAAGGTCCTCAAGGACACAACCCTGGGCCGAAACCCCACACACCCCCACCTCGAGACCAGGAGCAAACCCCCCAGCCCCCGGCCACATCCCCAGCCACCGGCTCCACCCCAGCCCCAGCCCCTGAGACCCCGCGGCCCCATTCCCCACCCCCCCATCCCCAGAGGGCCCGTCCAGCACAGCAGAGCGGACAGCCGGGGACCAGCACAGCCACACAGCCACGCAGCAGCGGCTTCCAGAGCCTGGAGGCCCGATGCTGCCCAGCTGGCCCAGATAAGGCAACTCCTCAGTGTCATCTGTTCCACACTGCTGAGTTAACTGAGCCTCAACACACATATATATGGTTGTGGAGATGGAGAGTAAGAAAAAATGTGATTTAATTATTCTGATATTTTGATGCAAAGATAAAATCTTTGAGTGATTATTATGTATATCCATATATAATTATTAATAGTAATATAATATCAGTTGTAGACCACAAATTAAACTTTCTTATGTAGAAGAGACAAGTATAATAAAATATATTAACATGTCCTTTAAAATAAGCAGTTGGAATATGCAGGGTTTACGCTCCTCAACTTTTGGAATGAAGAGCACAGGCCCTGAACTGATCAACACTGTAAATAGTTCAGATGTTTTCATTCTTGTAGAGACTTGGTGCTGTGCAGATATGTCTATACACTGGATGGATACAATGGATACAGGGAGCTGATTGTGCCCTCCTATAAAAAACCCAAAGTCAGGTGTGGCAGGGCCTCGTGGGGGATTATCGTGTGGTACAGGGAGGAGCTCCGAGCAGCCCTATGCCCAGTACAGAGAGGAGACACACACCTGTGGATGAAAATCAGAAAAGACACCCTACAAAATAACACAGATATATACCTATGTGCAATTTATATGCCACCCGCAGACTCCCCCTACTATAATGAGGAAGGCTTTCATGAGCTTCAAAACGAAATCTGCCACTTCCAGACCCTGGGCTCTGTACTGCTGTGTGGCGATCTCAATGCCAGGACTGGCAGAGAGATGGACTACATCAATACAGAGGGGAACACACACCTGTTCGGAGACTCCCCGCTGTGCCACACACACACCTCCACACTGACACAGCCACGACAGCGTGGTAAACAAGAGCAGGAAGCAGGTAGTGCGCCTATGTAAAAGCCTGGGTCTATATATCATCAATGGCAGGACCAGGGGGTACTCTCTGGGGAGATTCACATACTGCTCGGCTCTGGGCAGCAGTGTGGTGGACTACGCCATAACTGACCTGGACCCACAAGCCAACAATGCGTTTATAGTCAGACAACAATCTCCACTATCAGACCACAGCCAAATAACACTTTACCTAAAAAGATCAGCGCAGCCACAAGTCAGAGCCAAACTTCCCACAAAACTGGTCTCCCTGCCACCCAGTTAGAGATGGTCAGAGCCCAGCACAGAGAACTACACAAGAGCCCTGAATAGTGATGAGATTGAAAACATGTTAGACAGATATCAATCCTCACACTATCAAATAAACCAAAACGGAATAAACTCAGCCACCAAAACACTGAATGAAATATTTGAGAGACTGGCTTTAAAATCAAACATTAAAACAATTAAAAACCAAAATATGAAATCGTCTAAAAGAAAAAAAGAACAGTGGTGTGACCAGGAGTGTGAAACTTCTAGGAAACACCTGAGACATCTCTCCAACACTAAACACAGAGAGCCCGACAACCAGGAGGCTCGCCTCAGCTACTGCCAGGCCCTGCGGCACTACAAGCAACTCCTCAGTAAGAAAAAAGACCACTATATGGGCAGAATAAATACCCCAAAAACAAAAAATGAAATACCAATTCAAAATGGAGAAATCTGGAAAACACACTTTGAAAAACTTTACCAAAATGTTGAAAACAATCCAAAGCCAGAACAGGTTAAAATATTAAAAAACCTAAATAAATTGGAAGAAATCATTAAGAATAACCAAAATCCCTTAGATAACCCATTTACAATACAGGAACTAAAACATCAACTCAAAATCCTCAAACCCAGGAAAGCCAGCGGCCCCGACAGCATCAGCCCTGAGATGCTGAAGCACAGCAGCCCGCAGCTGCAGGAGGCTCTGCTCAAACTCTTTAACCTGGTGCTGAGAGCCGGGTGTTTCCCTGAGGTCGGGAATCAAGGATTGATCACCCCGATTTTTAAAAGTGGAGACAAATTAGACCCCAATAACTACTGGGGCAGCTGTGTGAGCAGTAACCTGGGGAAGGTGTTCTGCAGTATCATCAACGCCCAGATACTGGCCTTCCTTACCAAGCACAGTGTCCTGAATAAGAGTCAGATTGGCTTCCTACCAAAACACAGCACAACCGATCATATTTACACTCTACACACCCTCATAAATAAATATACCCAAAACAATAAAGGAAAAATATTTGCCTGTTTTGTAGACTTTAGAAAGGCATTTGACTCAATCTGGCACAAGGGATTATTTTATAAACTTCTACAGAGTGGTGTAGGGGGTAAAGTTTGTTACATATGTTCCCTATGATGCATCTACAGAGAGAGAGAGACAGACAGACACTAACACTCTCTCTCTCTCTCTCTCTCTCTCTCTCTCTCTCTCTCTCTCTCAGCTGGGAGTGTGTGGGAGGGGTCTGCAGTGAGCGGGAGTGCTGCTGAGAGCTCTGTCCTTTGGCTGCGTTTTTTTGTTGCTTTACTTTTTTCAGTTTGTTTATTTTGTCTTCTGTTTTCAGTGCTTTTCTTATTGTGGGGGAACAGGGGAGGGGAGGGGGGAGTACCGGTAGTTCTTCCCGGGTCGGGGGGTCGGACCCCCTGAATGCGTCTTTTGAAAAACTGACCCGACGCCATGGAGTCAAGATCGCTCCGGTGCAGTTCTGCCCCCTAGAGCAGTGTGTGTTAGCGGTTGGGGAGGTAGCAGGGTGTGAAAATATCAAGTCTGCTGCCATTGTTATCTTCTTAAAAACCACTGATCTGCTCAATCAGCTAGTGGCTAATGGCACAGTGTTAGACGACACTTTCACCCCGGTGTTGCCGCTCGCTGCTCCTGCCCGGAAGGTAACGCTGTCTAACGTCCCTCCGTTCATCCGCACCGGCTCGGGCAGCTGATGTCCGGCATTAAGAGGGTCCCGCTGGGCTGCAAAGCCCCGCAACTGAAACACGTCGTGTCCTTCCGAAGGCAGCTGTATATGATCCTCAATAACATCAATGAGGATCTTAATGTCATTTTTAAATTTAAGATCGACAATACCGACTACGTCGTGTTCGCTACTTCGGAGTCCATGAAGTGTTTCAGGTGTGGGAGCGAGGGGCATGTCGTGAGGAACTGTCCCGAGCAGGACAGGGAGCGGGAGGAGGAGCGGGGCGACGCGGGGAGGAATAGAGACACCGGCCCGCAGCCACAGATGCAGCGGGCAGACAGAGATCGAGCCCCGGCGGAGGAGACAGTCGCCGGTCGGACCGATGGTACCACTGATGCCGTGACGGGGGAAGAGCTGCCCGGAGGCGATGACGCACAGCTGGGGGACGGGGTCGAGGCAGCGGGGGATAGTGACGACCGAGACGCCGGGGGGAGATGATGTTGAGGCGGTGCACGGGGCGCTGGTTAGTGACGAGGAACAACCTCAGCAGCCAGCAGACGGGCGGACAGACACACAGGGTGTAGCCGAGGAGGAGGCAGGGCCAGGCTCGGCGGTACAAGCCGAGGCGCCGGGTGGAAAAAACGCACTAAGAAGGTGCTGGGAGGGAGCACGGACGGTGTTGGTAAATAGTGGCAGTAAAAGAAGTGGTGGCACAGTAGTGAAGCTGGGGTAGCGAGCGGCTTGGTGGGGAAAGGTCCGGCTACACGCTGGAGCATCGCGGCTCGGAGTGACAGTGAGGGCGGCTTCACGGATTCCTCTCTCGCCTCCTCGTCCTCGGTGAGTCAGAGCTGCAGTGAAGGATATCAGGAGGTTTTTAGAGAAAACGAAGGGAAAGAGGTCTGTTGTAGTGGAGCAGTTTTTCCCAGATCGTGCACGCCTGCTGGCCTCTATTAAGTTTTTACAGAAACCCTGACCTATCAATTTGTACAACACTCACTGAAAACCATGGTTGGGGTCAATTCCTGTTTTTCAATTCCAATTCCTCCTACAAATCAATTCAAAATTGCAATTACTTTTTGCATTCACAGAATATTCTTTATTGGAATTGAATTGAAAAGGGAATTAAAAATTGAATTGGAATTGACCCCAACCCTGTTGAAAACAAAACAAAAAATACAGATCTGGTTCTTCAAATCTTCACTCTGGTTTCATTCTGTGTCGTAGTTCATTTATCTTGCTGTTAATTGCACCACCAATTACACTCTTTGGGGTACTGGGCAATTTTTTCAAGGTAGCCCCTAAAAAACATGTATCACATAGATTTAATGACTTGCACATAGATATATAAAAATCTTTTAATAAACATACCACATATCTTTGAGAAGGGTTCATTAGTTACATATTGCCACAGTAAATCAACATTTTTGTGTGTGGGTGTATTTAAACGTTTTGGTGTATGCTCTTAAACTTGTCTTACACTAGTTCATAGTAAAATCTGTACTTGGCGAAGCAGCTATGCAAAGGCAGTCTTTTCTCCATTAATACCTTGCTTAAGCATTACATTGATGTGGCACAACTGGACTGAAATGTGAAGTATTTGCTCAAAAGTCAAATTTAAATGAGACATGAACGTTTATATTGTCAAGGATCCCATGGCACTATTCATTATTATTATGTATTAATATGTCTGAAGCATTAATCCAAGGTGATTTACAAGGTGTTGTTGAAAGAGTGACGTGGCTGAATTCTAAGTCAGGCTTCCCTCAATCAGGTCTAACAAATTTGTTATGACTCCACCTTTACTGCTGTGTAGTAATCTGCTGGTACAAAATGGCTGCACCCCAGAGGGTGGTGGGTGAAGTGAGTCTGTAGAGCACTTTGGGATCTTTCCAGCTGCTACATGTAAGGTATTATTATTTATTAATAAATTAACTCTAGTCTCTGAAACTAAAACAAAGGCCAAAGGAACATTTCAAATGCTAACCCTTTGTGTTCTATACAGTTAAAAAGGAGAGTTAGAAATTTTGTACAACAGCATTTACATACCATATATGGCTTCCACCTTTAAGCGATCCAGAGGTGTCTTTTTCTCCGAAGTTGGATCTCTCTTGCTGCCACCACCACGAAGATTGCTCTTTAATAATGTTGGAAAGTCAAAGACAGCAACCGTCAGGGTTCTTGCATATGACGTATTCGTGCTGCACCTCTCTGCAAGGATCCAGGACAGTTTGTCAATGTAAACTCCAGTGCCTGGGAATATTTCCACCTAAAAGACAATGGTAAATAAAAAACAAGTTTATCCCCAAACTATTCTTATATTATGTTAAGTGGAATACATTATCAGTAAGGCTGTGATTTTGTTACAGAAATGTGTTATTAAAGACCACAGTATGTCTCAATTCTAAGTTTATTAATTTACAGACATAATAAAGTCAGTGAATCTGTGACACCCATAATTCAATTACATTCTTATTATCAACTATAACTATGAATATAACTGATAATGTAGCATCATTAGATTGTTTACAACCAATATTTGTTTTCAATATATATATTTTTACCTTGTCTTTGTAATATTGTAGACCAAGAGTGTTATACCTGTTTTGGTGATTCTTTGTCAGATTCAGAACAATTTGCTGTGGGGCTGTCAGAACCACTTGATGGTGACACACTTTTGTCTTCATTGCTGATCAATGTGGCTTTTGTTACAATTTTTTTCAGATTGTCCAAAAGGTCTGGAATCTCTGGAGAAAAAAACCTTAGTATTAAATGATAATCATTTCTAGTAATATATTTAATACAAAGTGAAAACAAAACCATCAATGCCTGCAATTATACTTGAGAGACTTGCTCTATGTTATTGGCAAACTGACCTTTTTGTGGGTCATTAACATTAGCTACGAAAAAAATAAAAGAAATAAAATACAAGAATTACCAGGTCTAATGTAATGCATATAGTCATTAATGTAGGATTATGAAGTTATGTTGAAAACTTTATTTAATAATCAGTATTATTAAACTATTAGACAGTGCACATTAAGAGTCTGTATTGTGGTTCTAGATTACTTCAGTATGATCAACTATAATACATTACTCTGGAATCTAAATTACTGAAGAATAACATTTATCAAGGTAAGGAATTATTTGCTATAAATAAAAAAAACTTACCATCAACCATACGGTTTCGAAGACATTGGTTTTCATTTTTAAGTCTTGTGTTTTCCTTTTCGAGCTGCTTAACGTTTTGCTGTAGCTCAACTTCACTGGACTCTTTAAATGTCTGTAGAATATGACGGGATCTAATTCTTGAAGCTCCATCGGTTTTCTTTCTTATTTTGTGCTGTATTCAGAGAGGAAAAGAGTTTAAAATGAAAATATATATATATATGAATATGATTAAAAAAAAACAATCCTGCAATACATTTATTTAATATTTGCAGTAATTATCTCACCGGTAACTGTGGTTCATCAAGGTCACTATCATCTGAAATTTGAAGTTTTTTGTTTGGTTTAGGTACTCTCTTCATTTTAGGACAGGGCATTTTTGTTAGGTCATTAAGTTTTCTTCTTAGTTCGCCTTCTTTTCCTAAAATAAAAATAAAATAAATAAAACCCTGCATTATGTCCACAGATATTTGGGGATTATATTTATTTGTCATAAAAATACTGTGCTTTGACCATACAAATTAAGATGAACAGCCAACACTGAATCAAAACTGAAGTTAAATTATATCTGGTTTAATTTATTTTGTGATTTGGGGGATTTTATTGTAAAGCACAACACACAATAAATCGTTCTTACAAATGCCAGTCAAGTATGACGAGTTTTAGCGCCCTCACCACCACCTACCATGTTATAAGAGTATGTTAGAAGTACAACACATTAATAACTTAAACATTCATTTCAAATATACTGTGATTGTATATATCAAATAGCATGTAAAGACTTTAATGTTTTTTTTTTAAATAAACATTGTTACCAGTCATAATGATCTGCGATTCATGGACAGGCCATCCACCTTTTGGAGGTTTGTTCGTGTCTCTCCACTCTGCTCTGAAGTTTCGAGTCGTCTCTTCGTCATCATCAGCAATGCTGAATAAATCAAAATTGCGAAAGCAAGCAGTGGGAATCACGCTGTAAGAGTCTTTGTCGACCCCGCTTTCCCACTTCACCAACGCGTGCATCACCGCCATACTACCTTCACCTTCTCGTCCGTTTTTTCTGCGCCTTTTTCCCCCGACAAGTCACGGCACAAAAAACAGTCCCGCTCTGCATTCTGGTACTTGGCGTTCTTAATAACACCAACAGGGTGTAATCGCATAGACCACTCGAGTATAAAGTACTACATATCCCATCAGTTACAGTTTTTTTTCTTCTTCTGAAACTGCAATTTAGCACTTTCAACTGTTTCTTAGTGATTCCTAGAATTACTAACCGGTATTGTAGTCAATGTGTTTATAACCTTTTTTGTTTAACGATTTGTGTGTTATCCTATGGGATCCCATGGTCTTTGATTTGGTCACGGAAGTGATTTGTCTTTGATTTGTTGATCTAGAGTTGAATTTTAATTAGTTTTTCCCTTTTGTATAATTAGTGTAGTGCTACATTTAGTCTTTGTTTTTAAATAAATTTGACAATTTATATCTTTGGAATTGGTGTCTGCGTCCAATTATTACAGAAATTGAGTTCTACAAGACTCCAGGATTCGTGATAAGGTGATACTATGAATTCACTTCTTTAATTGAAATGTATAAGTGTACCTTACGCTACATATATGTATGTATGTATGTATGTATGTCCAATTGCTTTGACAATACAAATGAATTGAATTGAGAGGGAGAGAGAGAGAGAGAGAGAGACAGACAGACAGACTGACAAACAGAAAAACAGACAGACACAGACACACACACACACAGAGCCAGCCAGCCAGCCAGCTCAGCGATGACATCACGAGCCTCTCTCAGCTGACTGCTATGACATCACAGAGCACGTACATTCCGTTGCTTGCCGTCTGTCAACCACTCAGTCACTGCCAGCCAGACTGGCTGGCTGGCTGGATGGGGGGGCTGCTTGCTGCTGCTGCGTACCTTAGCAAGCTTATTTGCTTGACCGGCCTTCCTACTCCTCTGCCCACATGCCCACCTATGCCCGATCTGCTGTTCACCTGGATCACAGCTCCGCCCCAACAAGGCAGAGCCCCCCAAGAATGGTACAAACTCACCCACGATCCCCTCCACGGAAAGCTTTAGCAAAAGGCAAAACCGTTATACGTAATGAAGAGGAACCCGAGTCCAAGACGCATCCGACCAGCCATACATATTTGTGTGTATTAAAGATCACATTTTCTTACATTTAGTTTTTCTGTACTTTATTACATCTTATTGTGATTTATAAAAGTATTGTTTCTATTCCATATGTATGTATGTATGTGTGTGTGTGTGTGTGTGTGTGTGTGTCTGTCTCTGTGTGAAAGTTAGTGTGTGTGTCTGTACGTGTGTGTGCCTGTCTCTGTGTGAAAGTGTGTGTGTGTGTGTGTGTGTGTGTGTGTATATGTCTCTCTGTGAAAGTGTGTGTGTGGGTGTGACAGTGTGTGTGAGTGTCTGTCTGTCTGTCTGTCATGTAACTCGCACATCTGTGAGGGCACCATTTTTGCAGAAGAGATGTACACATTTTGGAGCAACATATGCTGCCATCCAGACATCATCTTTTCCAGTGACGTCCCTGCATTTTCAAACAGATCACTTTTTATTACACTTTGTTTATCTGTACTTTATTACATCTTATTGTGATTTATACTTGTAATGTTTCTTTTCCATATATATGTATGTACAGTGGGGGAAAAAAGTAATTGATCCCCTGCTGATTTTGTACGTTTGCCCACTGACAAAGAAATGATCAGTCTATAATTTTAATGGTAGGTGTATTTTAGCAGTGAGAGACAGAATAACAACAAGAAAATCCAGAAAAATGCATTTCAAAAAAGTTATAAATTGATTTGCATGTTAATGAGGGAAATAAGTATTTGACCCATTTTCAATGCCCTGGCTTAGGGAAGGAGGTTCTCACCCATGATTTGACGGTACATGGCCCCGTCCATCGTCCCTTTGATGCGGTGCAGTTGTCCTGTCCCCTTAGCAGAAAAACAGCCCCAAAGCATAATGTTTCCACCTCCATGTTTGATGGTGGGAATGGTGTTCTTGGGGTCATTCCTCCTCCTCCAAACACGGCGAGTTGAGTTGATGGCAAAGAGCTTGATTTTGGTCTCATCTGAGACCACTTTCACCCAGTTCTCCTCTGAATCATTCAGATGTTCATTGGCAAACTTCAGACGGGTCTGTACATGTGCTTTCTTGAGCAGGGGGACCTTGCGGGCGCTGCAGGATTTCAGTCCTTCACGGCATAGTGTGTTACCAATTGTTTTCTTGGTGACTATGGTCCCAGCTACCTTGAGATCATTAACAAGATCCTCCCATGTAGTTCTGGGCTGATTCCTCACCGTTCTCATGATCATTGAAACTCCACGAGGTGAGATCTTGCATGGAGCCCCAGACTGAGGGAGACTGACAGTTATTTTGTGTTTCTTCCATTTGCGAATAATCGCACCAACTGTTGTCACCTTCTCACCAAGCTGCTTGGTGATGGTCTTGTAGCCCATTCCAGCCTTGTGTAGGTCTACAATCTTGTCCCTGACATCCTTGGACAGCTCTTTGGCCATGGTGGAGAGTTTGGAATCTGATTGATTGATTGCTTCTGTGGACAAGTGTCTTTTATACAGGTAACGAGCTGAGATTAGGAGCACTCCCTTTAAGAGAGTGCTCCTAATCTCAGCTCGTTACCTGTATGAAAGACACCTGGGAGCCAGAAATCTTGCTGATTGATAGGGGATCAAATACTTATTTCCCTCATTAACATGCAAATCAATTTATAACTTTTTTGAAATGCGTTTTTCTGGATTTTCTTGTTGTTATTCTGTCTCTCACTGCTAAAATACACCTACCATTAAAATTATAGACTGATCATTTCTTTGTCAGTGGGCAAACGTACAAAATCAGCAGGGGATCAAATACTTTTTTCCCTCACTGTATGTATGTATGTATGTATGTATGTAAGTGTGTGTGTGTCTGTCTCTGTGTGAAAGTGTGTGTGTGTGTCTGTCTGTGAAAGTGATTGTGTGTGAAAGTGTGTGTGTCTGTCTGTCTGTCTGTGAAAGTGTGTGTGTGTGTGTGTGTGTGTGTGTGTGTGCGTGTGTCTGTCTGTGAAAGTGTGTGTTTGTGTGTGTATGGGTGTGACAGTGTGTATGAGTGTCTGTCATGTAACTCGCACATCTGTGAGGGCACCATTTTTGCAGAAAGAGATGTACACATTTTGGAGCAACATATGCTGCCATCCAGACATCATCTTTTCCAGGGACGTACCTGCATTTTTCAGCAGGATAACGCCAAACCACATTCTGCCCAGATTTCAAGTGCATGGTTGCATAGGCAGAGAGTGCGGGTGCTAGCATGGCCTGCCTGCAGTCCTGACCTGTCTCCGAATTGAGAATGTGTGGCGCACTATGAAGTGCAAATTAAGACAACGAAGGCCCTGTGCAGTTGCGCAGCTGAGGAAATGCATAATGGATGAATGGGGGAAAATCCCGCTTGCTAAACTTAACCAAGTGGTGTCTTCAGTGCCCAAGTGCTTAATAAGTGTTATTAAAAGAAAAGGTGATGTTACATAGTGGTAAACAGTCGACTGTCCCAACTTTCTTGGTTTCTTTTCACTGCTAATGAGATGCTGTAGAGTGAGTTAGTTATATTGCTTTCAGGAGCTCTAATCGTATTGATGAGTTCATGCAGCATTTGTAATTGAATTTCAAAAAGAAATCTTTGCTGTCTGGCCTGTGTGTATGAGATGTACTCTGTCAATCTTTGGCTAACAACTGAAACATTGGTAGAACAGAAATGGCAACATAAAAAAGAAAAGTACATTTTAAAAGAGCACATTAAATAGGATGAATATACAGTTTTTTACAATCACTTTGTCACTAATTTCAGAACC
The DNA here is from genome assembly GCF_036373705.1 of Amia ocellicauda. Classification (NCBI taxonomy): domain Eukaryota; kingdom Metazoa; phylum Chordata; class Actinopteri; order Amiiformes; family Amiidae; genus Amia; species Amia ocellicauda. The sequence continues at coordinate 35,756,789 of NC_089863.1, read as the reverse complement.
TTGATGTCATTTTTCAAAACTCTAGACACAAAACTCAAAACGGTCATCACTTGTAACACAGGCTGTCCAATGTTCAAAACATTGCATTGTGCATTCATATCTTTAAAGAAACCTAGCACTTGCAGACTTGTTGGTTCAAATAACTCATTTATCATGAAATACCATAGTAACATAGTAACACAGAAGATACCGATAGTTTCACTGTGTAGTTGTTCGTACAATCATTAAATATTGTAGTACAAAATATGTGATACATGTTTCATTATGGTACTACACATAAATACATCACTGTAAAAGGACTAGTAGAGAGAATACTACAGATTTGATTGAATCATTGTAGCTGCCTCAGTCATGGTCATGCCATGATTTACAACATGTTCTACAACTATTTCTCGGATTTCACTGGACACTATTTGCTGTTGCTGCCGCTGTCTGGTCCGTGGCCTTGTCCTCTACCACGTTCCCCCAACACCTCTCAAATGAGGCCCATGGCTGCCTCTCTGGTGAGGCCTAAGCCCTCCTCTATGACGAGGCCCACGACCACCTCTCAGAAGGGGTGCATGTCCCCTTCCATTCCTTTGACCACCACGTCTTCCTCCTCCCACTGCTTGACCTCTATTGTGACCTGGATGACCTGCCGGCTCCATGTTATCACTGTGTTGCTCGGGTGGATAGCACTCATTTCACTCGATACTCGTACCACAATGTGAAATCAATCATCAATAACCAGTTGGCAGTATTGGAAAAGCAATTACAAGGGCCTGCATACATACAGTAATGTCAAATCTGATGTGGAAGAACAATCATCTTCAACCAGGTTGGAGCGTTAGTTGCAATGCCTTTAATACATGCAGCGTGGAGAGGAACAGTGACTCAAGAAGATCCCAAAGTCGCTCTGCCTTCATTTTAACAGTCAGAGCTTTTATACACAAAAATCAAAGAGCTGGTTATAATCAGAAAGTCATTACTATGTTATCTTAAAAGTTAGCTAAGCAGAATTTATATCATTATAGGACAGAGTTCATAGATCAACACATGGATTAGGGAGCAGGCACTTCAATCATACTGTTTGACATTGTCTCCAAGATTCTCATCGTAAATAACAAACAGAAATCAAACTACCTTCTGGCCTGACCTTCTAGCTTGACCTTATCTTTCTTAAGTATACAAGAGAGAAAAACAGGTATTAGAGAAAGAATTTCTAACTTTCCTTCCACACTGAAAACATGGTGTGGAAAAGTGCTACATGATGATGAATGATGATGAAATATTACATCCATAGATAATGTAGTCCAACTGGTTCATGCTCCTCGGTTATTGGTGTCAATGGATCTCATTATCCTGAAACTTTCATGATCGAAACATGGAATACTGTTCGTCAGTTTCCATAAAACTATGAATTAAGAGTAATGCAACAGTCACTTATCATTTTGAGCAGCTGTATCAATTGATAGTTAGATCTTTGTAATGAAATGAATAGACAGTGATCTCAGATGTAATGTGTGAATTGCATTTTGAAATGGTAATACTTTGACGTTAAGTTGTATCATTTTAGTTCAATGAACAAATGATCTGAGGTTGATGTGTATTGTATCCAAGCAATTGAAAAATGTGCATTTTGATCATCGGGTGTGAGTTTAGTGTCTAGAGTTTTGAAAAATGACATCAAGGTTCTGAAATGAGTGCCAAAGTGATTGTAAAAAAGTGTAATATCAGGGGACAGTGGCTATTACTGATCTGGCCTTCCGTGGCCTCTGTATTAATGTAACAGGTCACATTGTATGTGTACACTGATACTTGATAGTATAATATAGTACAAGTAAAAAACATACATAGGTATCATAGAAGTATTTTGCAGAAATGATTAAGGATACTTATCAAAATGGAGAGGAAATGCTAAATCCAGTCTCCCCAGGCTGAGCTTCTATTGCTACACCTGCTAAGTGGCTGCTGGCCCCACTATATGGATAGAGCCACACCAAGTACAAGAGTCTCCCCATTGCTATTTATATCTCCCTATCCAGTCTTCTATACGTGTCAGGTATACAAGTGTGTGTGTGTGTGTGTGTGTGTCTGTCTGTCTGTCTGTCTGTGAAAGTGTGTGTGTGTGTGTGTGTGTGTGTGTGTGAAAGTGTGTGTGAGTGTCTGTCTGTCTGTCTGTCATGTAACTTGCACATCTGTTAGGGCACCATTAATGCAGAGATGTACACATATTGTTTATTTTCCATATATATGTATGTATGTATGTATGCATGTCCAATTGCTTTGACAATACAAATGCACTGAATTGAGACAGAGAGAGAGAGAGAGAGAGAGAGAGAGAGAGGTGCTAAGGCACATTTGTAACATAAATTAGGGAACATTTGAAACATGCTTAGGGAACATTCATAAGAACATAAGAACATAAGAACATAAGAAAGTTTACAAACGAGAGGAGGCCATTCGACCCATCATGCTCGTTTGGTGTCCATTAATATCTAAGTGATCCATGGATCCTATCCAGTCTATTTTTAAATGTTCCCAAACTTTCAGCTTCTACCACTTTCCATCTTGAATGCCTTGAAGCCCAATTTCCATTTGTTGTCCCCTGGTGCGTGTGTCCCTGCTGATCTGGAAAAGCTCCTCTGGTTTGAGGAACCTTTCATGATTTTGAAGACTTGGATCAAGTCCCCACGTAATCTCCTCTGTTCCAGGGTGAAAAGGTTCAGTTCCCTCAGTCTCTCCGAGTAGGACTTTCCCTTCAGACCTGGAATAAGTCTGGTTGCTCTCCTCTGAACTGTCTCTAAAGCAGCAATATCCTTCTTGAAGTGTGGTGCCCAGAACTGTACACAGTATTCCAGATGAGGTCTAGCGCATTGTACAGTCTTAACATTACTTCCCTTGTTTTAAATTCTACACTTTTGACGATATACCCTAGCATTCTGTATGCCTTTTGTATTGCTTCCCCACATTGTTTGGATGGAGAAAGTGAATCCACATAGATTCCTAGGTCTTTCTCATGCATTACTTCATCTAGATCTGTACCTCCCATAGTGTAATTATAGTGGACATTTTTGTTTTACTGCATGTATTACCTTGCACTTGTCCACATTGAATTTCATTTGCCAGGTGTCAGCCCACAACTGAATTTATCTAAGTTCCTCTGAATAGCATGTGCTGCCAAGATTGTATCTGCTAAGCCACCTATTTTAGTATCATCTGCAAATTTGACAAGGTTGCTAAGTATCCCAGAGTCCAGATCATTAATATAGATTAGAAAAAGCAAAGGCCCTAGTACTGATCCCTGTGGAACTCCACTAACAACCTCACTCCAGTTAGAAGTGACTCCTCTAATCTGTTTCCTATACATCAACCAGTTCATAATCCATCTACTTACATTACCCTGAATGCCTACAGCTTCCAATTTGAGGATCAGTCTTTGGTGTGGAACCTTATCAAAAGCTTTTTGGAAATCTAAGTATATCATATCATATGCTTTCACGTGATCTACAGCTGCAGTTGCATGTTCAAAAAAATGTATTAAGTTAGTAAGACATGATCTGCCTCGTCTAAACCCATGTTGACTATCTCCAAGAATATGGTTTTCATTGAGATGCTCCTCTATTTTCTGTCTAATCATTTTTTCCAACATTTTACAGGTGATGCAGGTGAGACTGATTGGTCTGTAATTTCCTGGCTCAGTTTTGTCCCCTTTCTTGTGGATTGGTATGAAATTTGCTGTCTTCCAGTCAGTGGGAACATCCCCTGTTCTAAGTGTCATTTGAAATAATCGAGTTAACGGCCTATACATAATTTCCCTCATTTCTTTAAGTACTGTTGGAAATATCCCATCTGGCCCAGGTGATTTGTTTGATTTTAATTCTGCTAGTCCCTTTAGTACCTCCTCCTCATTTATCCTGATCTCTCTTAGGGTTTGACTGGATTGATTGTCAACCTGTGGCATGTCATCTGTTTTTTCTTTTGTAAAAACCTCTGTGAAATACTCATTTAGAATATTTGCCACATCTTGTTCGTTTTCCAAGATACCTCCATTTTTGCCCTTTATCTGTTTCACCTCCTCCTTAATTGACCGCTTGCTGTTGTAATTTTGAAAAAAGCTCATTGCATTGGTTGTAGCTCCAAGAGCTATGTTTCTTTCTATTTCCCTCTTTGCTTTCCTGATCCCTCTCTTAAGATCTCTTTGCAGCTCAACATATTCTATGTATTTTGTTTCATCACCATCCCTTTTGTATGTGCTATACAACATTTTCTTCCTCTTTATATTTTTTTGCATGCCTCTGGTTTGTATGTATGTATGTATGTATGTATGTATGTGTGGAAGGAAAGTTAGAAATTCTTTTCTCACAACTGTTTTTCTCTCTTGTATACTTAAGAAAGATAAGGTCAAGCTAGAAGGTCAGGAGGCCATAAGGTAGTTTGATTTCTCTTTGTTATTTACAATGAGAACCTTGGAGACAATGTCAAACAGAATGACCTACGTGCCTGTTCCCTAATACCATGTATAGACCTATGAACTCTGTTCGATAATGATATATGTTCTGCTTAGTTAGCCTTTAAGATAACATAGTAATGACTTTCTAGCATGTATGTATGTATGTATATATATATATATATATATATATATATGTATGAATGTATGTATGTCCAATTGCTTTTGACAATACAAATGAATTGAGAGGGAGAGAGAGAGAGAGAGAGACAGACAGACAGACTGACAAACAGAAAAACAGACACACACACAAACACACACACACACACAGCCAGCCAGCCCGCCAGCCAGCCAGCCAGCCAGCCAGCCAGCCAGCTCAGTGATGACATCACGAGCCTCTCTCAGCTGACTGCTATGACATCACAGAGCACGTACATTCCGTTGCTTGCCGTCTGTCAACCACTCAGTCACTGCCAGCCAGACTGGCTGGCTGGCTGGATGTGGGGGCTGCTTGCTGCTGCTGCGTACCTTAGCAAGCTTATTTGCTTGACCGGCCTTCCTACTCCTCTGCCCACATGCCCACCTATGCCTCTACTCCAAGATACTTATACAATAGAAAAACTATGGTAATAATAATATAGCCCAAGACAAAAAATATTAATCTTTCTAGACTGTATTAAAGTTCAGCACTTCGGAAAAATAGAATTATTTTGTATTTCAATAAAACAAAAATTATTACTGGTATCCACACACCCAACCAATGTAAATGTCACGGACGGTGTTAATTAGCTCCTTAATCACCATTACTTATTATATTTATATTTCACTTCACTTTATGCAATATGGCTTGTGTATTTTGTTTGGTTCTATATTGCCATTATTTTGTGTGTTGATTATCTTTCACTTTATTGTTTAATTTGTTATTCACTTAGTATTATTTTGATTGTTTGCACGCGTGCCTTATTATTTGTGTTTCTTTGAGCCAATCACCACCGCACAACTCACCTGGGTCCACCTGCACTCTTCACACGCGTCCCCACTTAATCACCCTGCCCTGGGAGAGGAGAGGATTATCTGCTGTAGTCCACTTTCCAATGTGGGAGGTCTCTGCGGCTCATATCTCATTCAATTATTTATTCATTTATCCTACATCAAGTTTATTTATTTTCCCACGTTTCATTCAATCACCATCAGAAGCTCTCTGTGCTAAAAGTGGCAGCACATTTGTCTCACACACATCAAACTCACCTTTTCCTGCTTCCCAAGCCTTATCAACTTACTCAGACCCTCGTCAACTTACTCAAACCCTCTTCAACTTTGGTTAACATTGCTCTGCATTCTAACAGCTATTCTTTCTCCTATTCTTAATTTCTTACAAGAAATGTATTCAGGTTTTTTTATCAATATGTTTTATTTATATTTATACAGATGTCACTCCATTATTCGTTTATTGAAGTCATATATGTACCTAACAAAATATTAGCCAATAGGCCATTGATCTCAATAATGATTCCCATAATCCTAGGACACCTTCTCTTTTACTCTTCCTTTCCATTCTTACTTTTCTCCTGTAAAGCATTTTATATTACTTGAGCTTACTTATTCTATAGTTGTAATCTTATACTTCTGCGGTATCTTACCCTTTTCCTACATCACTCATCTTAAAACCATGGTCTACTTTGACTTTCATTTCAGGTATTATATGCTAGGCACCAATAACCAAACATTTTCTGAAAGACTGTAACATGTCACCAGACTGTTTACATTCTCCTGCTTTCACAGGCTGTCAGGGCTGCACCAGGCTCTCTTCTAGCCTTTCGTTTCCTTGAATTTGACTTTTGACAGAGCTTGTCCATAACATGATGTTTAACAAACAAATTCTGGTTCTTCTTGTGGAGACACCATGACTATTTATGTATTACTATTATTATCCATCTGTTTATTCAATGTATATTTTGGATTACTTTTCTTATAATAGTCTTTCTTTCTGATTTCTGATGCTTGAGGCACTCTGTATAGAGCCAAAGATCCTCATGAATATGATAAATCTGTTGTTACATTTTTAAATATAATTCTAAAATGATTGCCAAAACATAGACATTTACCTTATATCACCTTCAAACTATACATATTCATAAACACACAAAGCACATACACATTGATATCTAAAGATAATTCAGATATCCGATCTGTGGCATGTTTTATTGACCCTGCAGTGTCTCAAACAGCCCTTATAACTTATTATTTAAGCTTATGATTATTTAGAATAAAATGTCAAATAATCCCACTCGATTATTTCATTATTTCACTATCTCAGTTTTCTTGATCCATTGTGAAAAAGTTCTGTTATTTCCTCCTCATCTGTAGAGGCTACATTAGCCCACTCCCCGGTCTGATATTCTCGTAGTAACTGTATCCAAATGTTGGGCGGACATTTAGCCTTCACGATGATGTGTACATCGTGCGGGTGAAGGAGGTGAATAACCATCTTTTCATCTAGAATATCCCAAAAAGTTGTGTTACCCTGGTTTGGTTTTAATTTTGGGAGGGACACCCATATCATTTCTTTTTCTCCTGGGGAGAAGGGGACATGGGTTTTAGTCGTATAGACTATTGATTGACCTTCCTCTTTACTCTGTCTAGTTTTGACTTGCATGGGTGCAGCTGGGACCGTTTTCAGAGCGGTCAGATCTGGATACAATGTATTATTATAACCAAAATCAGTGATTGATTTATATTCCGGATTATATGGGGGAGGAGCGCTAGCAAAACCTCCTTTTTCATATTCCCATGCTTTGCGATCTAAATCATCCCAATCGGGCATGTCGTCCTAGGAGTGATCTGTGTTCGCGACGCGCTCCTAACATGGCAGCACATCGCGCACCTACACCTTCACCTTTTCTGACCACTTTTCTTGCCCTTCTAATTTGCCTTGTAGTTCTATTAATTCTATCGTATTTTTCACAACTTCTTCTCTCAATTCACATTACTGTTTATGATGATCTTCCATTTCTGTTATTTTCTTTTCTTGATTCTCACCAACCTGACACAATATCACAATTCCTTTCTCTGTCTTATCTGGTTGTTGTTGCTTCCACCAGTCCCGGTGCTCCTTCGGAGACCAGTCTTTCTCCCAACTTCCTTCCAACATTTTCTTCTCTACATTCTGTTTTTTTATTTCTCAAAAAACCAATAATGCTGGTGTCACTCACTGTGACGATTTATCTGAAATATTACATTATTATATATTATATTATGTATATATATTATAATAAAAACAAACACTCCAGTAAGGTACGGACACCCGTACATGACACTGGCTAAGGTAAGGGAACCCATAAACAACCATAAGCACCCCCGGACCTAGGACAGACTGTAACTTGCTAACTTGCTAACTTGCTAACTGTTTTGTTTGCTTCACATCGTTTGCTGCTAGTTGCATGCCAAACGAGTTCGTTCTGTCCAAAATATAAGCTTTTTTCTTCTAATAAATTCAATAAAAATACAGTGCACTAGCAACTATTTCCCTTTCAAAAGTTGTAGTCCCGTTTCAGTTAAAACAAAATGTGTTCTTCAAACAAAGAAAATACTTGTGTTTCTTTTCCCTCTTTACCTGCTCTTATCACAAAGCTTCTCAACACAATCTCAGGTGCAGGTGCACTCTGCGCTATCCTTTGCCCGAGCTTTGTCCAGGAAAACTCACTGTAGCCATCTTAGTTCAACACGGGCTCTCCTTACCTGCGAGTCACACGGGTCCAGTTCACTTTGCAAGTGAACAGTCTCTTCTCAGAAACAATAAGGAAACTTGGAAAGAAACACAATCCCAGGTCGGTGTTAAAAAAAAGTTCTTTGTTTTCATATTAAAAGAAAACATTTGTATTTTCTCTGCACACTTCACAGCTCCAATTAGCACACTCAACTAATCCCTGCCCCCCTCAGAACCGTCACTAAAGAAAGGTACTCACAGTCATTTTAAATATGACATCCTGTAGTGTTTGTTTTCAAAATATGATCTTATTATCACTTGAACCAAATAAATCCTTTGACCCACTAATACCAAATTACAGTTATGGGGGCCACAGATGTGATTTGAAAATACGATCTTCCATGTCTTTCTGTTGTGTTTTGACCTGGGGATCTGTAATTGTCCAAGTGGCTACTGCACATGTACTTATTTAATATTAAATGTGTTATTTAATTAGGCTTGGTTCTGGTGAGCATGTACAAGACGTCAGCTTTTTAAATAACTGTGTGTATTGGATCATACACATTTTAGAAATACTCTCTCAAACTTCCCGCATTGGTACCTCACCAGGGAGGTAGAAAACAGCAATAGCATTGAAAAAGTGTGATTGTAGTTCTGCTCTTCTGCAATATATTTCTACAATATCTTTAACATCTTCTTTAACATTGTTTTAAAGGCTGGGACCAATATGGTGGAATATCTCCAACACACGGACATTGAGAGACTCGACCCCTTTGTGCTGCTGCTCAGAGACCAACTCTCAGTTGTCTCTGAGTAGGCTATGGATCAACTTCCTTTCCTAATATGAAGGAGACCATGGATACAAAACCTATGAGAAACAGGTGATTATTGTTATTCTTCTCATTATAAACTACTTAATACATCTCTCCCATAAAGTACAACAGGATAGTGGTGACGTCATTCAGGATTGGATTGCCATTGGTCAAAAGCCCTCTGAGAGAAATTGTGTGGCGACACTCCACACTCTTAGAAGAAATTGTTCTGCACAGAACCATAAAGGGTTCCTCGAGTAATCGCTCTGGTGGATCCCTTTATGGTTCTATGTAGAACCCCTTCAAAGGGGTTACATGAAGAACCCCCAAACATAGCGTTCTACACAGAACCATTCGTTTTAAAATGTTATATATAGAACCCATTCAAAAGGGGGACACGTGCTATACCTGAATTTGTTTTCCAAATACAATCTTTAAAAAATGTATGAGTTCATATATACAAACACACATACACAACGTAGAAATCGCACTACTAGTGAAGTAACTTCATTTACATTATATGCCACAACTCCTCAATTTGGAACGCAAAAACAAGACATCTGATGTAAAAGTGTAAACTAATTACGAACAGCACTTTTGATTTTTATCTTCAATTCAGGGGCTACTTATTCGAACAGTAAACTGTATTCTCTCTTCAGAGTGACTGGAATGTTTTTGCCTACATTCAACTTAAATATGAAAGTTTCCAAAAACGGCATAGTTTTCTTTAAGGCTATTCAATGCCAAACACAAAATTCTCTCTGCTTTCAGTGCTTGTCCTTCAGCACAATTACACAGGTTCATGATGTTCTCATTTCAATACATTGTTTTCTTATTTAAACTATTTGACTTTGAGCTTACATTGAGAATAAAATCACTTTTGCAAGTAAAACCTGGCCAAGAAAGGAAGCAGCACTACAATAAAACAATACACAGAATACAAAGCAGTTCCTTTAAAAGTTAAAGTGATAAAGAGTGATGTCTGTCAGTAAATTACGTTGAGATACATATTGGTTATTTTGAATTAGGAGTCCAACTTCAATAACTTCTATTAACAAGCCAAAATACAGATCAGAATTACGGGTAATTGAAAATAATATGTAGCGCCTAGGTAAGCTTGGATGTGTTCAGAGAAACACTAAAAACGGACCTTCCTCACACCCGTCTTGTTGAGGTGGACGTGGTCATACAGGTGATGTGGCTGGATGTCTCAGTGGTGTGCCAGGTGGACGTTGGGGAGGAGGGCACATCTTCGGGATACTTCTGCGTTGATGGCCTGGATGATGTGCAGGGGCACGTCTGTGCGGGGCAGCAGTGTGGAGATGGTGATTTTGGCAGTTTGGAATTCCTCTGTGGCTTTCTTTGCCACCTGTCTCAGGGCTGAGGCCACATCGCCCCTGCGGGCACTCAGGTCGTTAGTGCCGGTGTGGATGAGGATGTGTTTGACCTGGCACAGCCTCCTCTTGGAGAGCAGCTCCAGGGCTCTCTGTGCTGTCGGGCACCAAAGCTTTTTCACTTTTCGCCCAGGGAAGAGGCGCCTCTCATCCAGGAACTTCCCATTGGAGTCGCTCAGAATGACCACCTCTGTGTTGACCTGCCACTCCGGGTTTTGCGTCGGGAGTGGTGGGGGCAGCGGGTGTGTTTTAGGGGAGTGGCGTTTCAGGGGTTTGTGTATTAGTGGCAGGTCTGGTGATAGTGGGGGTGTCAGGAGTGGTGGGGAGTGTGGGTGGATCAGTGGGTGCGTCAGTGGGTGCGTCAGGGGTTGTAGGTGTTGTGGGGTCAGTGCAGTGCAGTCTCTGTGCTCCTCTCTTAGCTTCTCCAGCTGGCTCTGCAGGCTCCTCAGCTGGCTGTGCTGGGGTGTCCTGGTCAGCTCCTCCCTCGCTCTGTGCAGCTCCGTCCTCAGGGTTTGGCTCTGCTCCTCCTGGTCTCTCACTGCTGCTCTCAGCTTATGGATCTCAGCCTTGTGGTGCATCTTTAGTCCCTGAACTCCGCAAACTTCAGCTCCAGCACTGATAGGCATTCCTTTAGTGTTTTAATGTTGCTGGAGAGTTTTGGGGAGACAGGGGGGCAGTCTGTGGGAGATGGGGCACTGTCTGGCTCCGTGTGGCTGGGGGCAGACTGCAGGGTGGCAGGCTCTGGCTCGTGTTTCTCTACCTCAGTCTGCTGCTTTGAGGTGTGGAAGCCGAGAGATAATTGGTCCAGGCTGCTCTCGCTGTCCTGCACCATGATGGTCCCGTTGTGGTATACATTAAAAGTGAGCATCACACTGTCTGTGTCTTTCTCTACCAGCACTGAGATCTGCCTGCCTCTGCTAATGCCCCTCTTGTTGTTATTGGGGTATGTCTGGCACAGGGTTTTGTGAAAGGCGGTGGGGTACTGAGTGTAGAACAGTAGATTGTTCTTGACCCTGTTTTCTCCTTTACCGGTGTAGTCTAGGATGAGGGTCTCAGGAGATGCTCTCATCACAGCTTGTTTGTAGTCCTTCTTAGCCTGTGCAGAGCGAATGTCTTCAGGGTATCGGATTTCAAAAGGCAGCTCTGCAGTCAGACTGCTGTTCGATAGATTTCTATCAGTCTCAGTGGCAGTTGGGCTCTCTCCTACTGTCACTCTATTCAAATCGGAGCTCTGCATTTTCATTGGCTGAGTCAACTACTGAGAATGCTTATTTATTTTATTAATACATATTTTTTTGTTTAATTATTTGTCTCTATAGGTGAAAGGTCTTACCTCCAATTCTTGTCTTCAGCTTTTCTTTTCTGACTTTTCTTCCTGAACTGTCTCTCTGCTTTCTTCTTTTTGTGTTTCTCTTAAAATTATTATTTTTTGAATACTTTTTCTTCTGAATTTCTATTCCATGTCTTCTGTGTATGTTTATAGTGCTATATATTCATTTGTAAATGACAAATTAAATCCGCTTATGTATAAAAACAAATGTTTTTTAGGAGCTCATATTCCTCTCTCTCTCTCTCTCTCTCTCTCTCTCTCTTTCTCTCTCTCCCTCTCAATTCAATTCATTTGTATTGTCAAAGCAATTGGACATACATACATACATACATACATACATACATACATACATACATACATACATCTACACGGAAAATAAATAATAGAATTATGAATCACAATAAGATGTAATGAAGTACAGAAAATGAAAATGTAAAAAAATGTGATCTTTAATACATACAAATAAAGAAAATAGGTTTACTATTTCCAGATTCCTTTTTTGAAATACAATGACATGCATAACAAACAAGTATTTACATTATATTTACAGCCGGTGCTCGTGTGTCACTGTGTCCCTCAGGCTGTGGTAGGCGCTGACATATTGGGCAGCCAGGGTGGCTGTGTGTCCCTCCCCCAGGAGGACTGGCGTTTTTCTTTTTTCTCAGTTTTGTCACAGGTTGGGTGGGCATCCATTATGTTGTTACAGAATTTGTCCCTTATTTTGGGCTAAAGCTTTCCGTGGAGGGGAACGTGGATCAGTTTGTACCATTTTTGGGAGAATCTGCCTTGTTGGGGCGGAGCTGTGATCCAGGTGAACAGCAGATCGGGCATAGGTGGGCATGTGGGCAGAGGAGTTGGAAGGCCGGTCAAGCAAATAAGCTTGCTAAGGTACGCAGCAGCAGCAAGCATCCCGCACATCCAGCCAGCCAGCCAGTCTGGCTGGCGGTGACTGAGTGGTTGTCAGACGGCAAGCAACGGAATGTACGTGCTCTGTGATGTCATAGCAGTCAGCTGAGAGAGGCTCGTGATGTCATCGCTGAGCTGGCTGGCTGGCTGGCTCTGTGTGTGTGTGTGTATGTCTGTGTGTGTGTGTGTGTGTCTGTTTGTCTGTTTTTCAGTCTGTCTGTCTCTCTCTCTCTCTCTCTCTCTCTCTCTCTCTCTCTCTCCCTCTCAATTCAATTCATTTGTATTGTCAAAGCAATTGGACATACATACATGCATAAATGCTAGAAAGTCATTACTATGTTATCTTAAAGGCTAACTAAGCTGAACATATATCATTATAGAACAGAGTCCATAGGTCTACACATGGTTTTAGGGAACAGGCACGTAGGTCATACCGTTTGACATTGTTTCCAAGGTTCTCATCGTAAATAACAAACAGAAATCAAACTAGCTTCTGGCCTGACCTTCTAGCTTGACTCTATCTTTCCGCCTTATATACTTGGTGAATAATTGAGGAAGTAGCACCAAGTGACCACATTAGGCTGCCTGAGGGTTTCTGGGGAGTGTAGTTGTCTAGGGTCGGTTTTCTTCCCTAGAGTGCAGACCTTGCAGCAGACCTGGCCTGACATGTCTGCCATGTATGACCCTGCCCCTTGGTTTGTCCCACATCCTCCCCCCCAGCTGCGACCCCATAGGTCGAGCGACAGCCGCAAAAAAGCATGCACCCGGGACAGCCCATCAACATTCCCCATGGCCTTCCCTGGCCTGTGCTGCAGGGTGAAATGAAAATGTTGGAGACTCAAAAACCACCTCATCACACGGGCATTCCTGTCTTTCGAACGATGCATCCAAGTGAGGGGGGCATGGTCAGTGATCAGGGTGAAGTGCCTGCCCAACAAATAGTATCGAAGACTGTCCAAAGCCCACTTCACTGCCAAACATTCTTCTTCAACTACCAAATAATTTATTTCATTGGATTCCAACTTTCTGCTAAGGAACAACACCGGGTGTTCGTGATCACCCATTCTTTGGGACAAAACCACTCCGATCCCCACCTCAGAGGCGTCCGTCTGGACTATAAATTCTTTCTGAAAGTCAGGTACCATTAAAACGGGGTTGCGGCAGAGCGCCTCCTGTAGGCTCCGGAAAGCCCGGTTTGCTGTATCACCCCATCTAACCATATTGGGTTCTGTAGCCTTAGTCATATCAGTCAGAGGGGCCGCTAAGGTAGCATAGTTGGGAATAAACCTCCGGTAATACCCAGTTAACCCTAAAAATGCCCTAACCTGCTTTTTATTGACAGGCCTAGGCCAAGAGTTTATGGCTTCAACCTTGGATATTTGGGGTTTCACCATACCCCTCCCTACTGTATAGCCCAAGTATTTGGCCTCTTCCAACCCCAAATTGCATTTGGTTGGATTAGCCATCAGGCCTGCTGCATGTATTGAATCCAATACCGCTTGGAGCTGAGACAAATGTGATTCCCAATCTGGACTGTGAATGACCACATCATCTAAATATGCTGCCGCATACGTCCTGTGTGGTCTAAGTATGTGGTCCATCAACCTTTGAAAGGTGGCAGGAGCACCATGCAGGCCAAAGGGCATCACTGTGTAGTGAAACAGACCATCTGGGGTTGCAAAGGCTGTTTTTTCTTTGGCACCCGGGGTCAAGGGAATCTGCCAGTAGCCCTTGGCTAAGTCAATAGTTGAAATATAGCGAGCATTCCCAATATTCTCTAACAATTCATCTACTCGGGGCATTGGGTATGCATCAAACTTTGAAATTTCATTAACCTTTCTAAAATCATTACAGAATCTCCAGGAGCCATCAGGTTTGGAAACCATGACTATAGGGCTGGACCACTCACTGTGGGATTCTTCAATAACCCCTGCCTCCAGCATTTCCTTAACCTCATTTCTAATAGTGTTCCTGCGAGCTTCTGGTACCCTGTAAGGCCTCATATTTACCTTCTTTCCTGGGAGAGACACAATGTTGTGAGAGACTAAATGGGTACGCCCCGGTATGCCTGAGAAAACTTCCCTATTACGTATTATCAAGTCGTTCACCTCCTTCAACTGGTCAGGTGACAAGGCAGCTGCAATATTCACCTTCGGTGTCCCTAGTGGCTGAGGGGGGTAAGTCAACATCAACACTTCCCTGTCCTTCCAGGCTTTTATTAAGTTGACATGATATATTTGTTCTGGGGGTCGGCGGCCGGGTTGCTGAACCTTATAGTTCACTTCCCGTATTCGCTCTATAATCTCATAAGGTCCCATCCACGTAGCCAGAAATTTACATTCTACAGTGGGAACCAACACCAACACCCTATCACCAGGCTGGAACACCCTCAGTGTAGCCTGACGATTATAGGCGAATTGTTGGTGTTCCTGTGCCTGCCTTAGGTGCTCTCTCACAATGGGAGTGACTGTGGCTATTCTCTCTTGCATAGCATTGATGTGCTCGACTACACTCCGGAAAGGAGTGGACTCGTGTTCCCACGTTTCACGGGCTATGTCTAATATCCCCCTGGGGTGCCTCCCATATAACAGTTCAAAAGGCGAAAAGCCCAGGGAAGCCTGTGGGACTTCCCTAATGGCAGACATCAAGTAGGGCAGCATGAATTCCCAATTTTTCCCATCCTTATCGATTACCTTTCTTAGCATGGACTTCAGGGTCCTATTAAATCTCTCAACCAACCCATCTGTTTGTGGGTGGTAGACTGATGTTCTCAACTGCTTAACCTGCAACAATTTACACAGATCGGTCATAACCTTAGACATAAAGGGTGTGCCCTGATCTGTTAATATCTCCCTCGGTATCCCCACCCTACTACACATCAACATTAGCTCTTTTGCAATACCTTTTGAAGCCATGGTCCGCAGTGGAATGGCTTCTGGGTACCTGGTGGCATAATCCAAAATAACCAGTATATACTGATGCCCTCTGGCTGATTTCGGGAGAGGTCCCACCACATCCATAGCTATCCTAGCAAAGGGGGTCTCTATGATGGGCAAAGGGACCAGTGGGCTTCTGAAGGCTGGTTTAGGAGCATGTAGTTGACATTCAGGACATGAGCTACAATGTTCTGTCACGTCTGCATGTACGCCTGGCCAGTAAAACCTCCTCAGGAGTCTATCCTTGGTTTTGTCCATCCCCAGATGTCCCCCCAGGATATGCCCATGTGCCAGATTGAGAACTGTTCGTCTGAATGGGGTGGGAACTAGCAATTGCTCCACAATGTCCACCCCTATCTTATTTACACGGTACAATAGGTCATTTTTTACCATAAAATAAGGATAAGCTGTTGGCGGGTCTGCAGTAGTCATAGGGGTCCCATTTACTACCTTCACATTTTCTTTAGCATAGTGTAGAGTGAGATCTCGCACCTGTGCGCTGCCAAAATCAGTGGGGAGTCCCTCTAACACTGACACTTCTACATTGTCAGCTTCAGGGGTCTCTATGAATGGATTCTCACCCACCCTGCTAGTGCTGGGTTCCTCACCCTCCATAGGGTCATCTACGTCACTACATTCCACCCCTATGTTTTCAGTTTAATTTTCCCCAACCAAAACCTTCACTGTCGACTCAACTGGAACCAGGTCTACTTTTAGCTCTAGTTGTGGGATCGAGGCAACTTCTGGCTTACAGTTTTCAGTGTGCATTTCCAATTTACTATGTTTTCTATCTAGTTTTCCAAAATTAGGAAAATATCGTCCCAGTATCACATCATATGGCATGTTGGGTACCACACCGACTTCGTAATCTAGTTTCCCGGCCTCTGTCTGTATGTTTACAAGGGCTGTGGGATAGGGGCGTGTGTCACCATGTGTGCATGTGATACTGAGCTCCTGATGTCTATCCAGCTTGTTGGTCGCTACTAATTTTTCTGTGACCAGTGTAACCATACTGCCAGAGTCGAGTAGAGCAGCCACTTCTTTCTCATCGACTATCACTGTACACATGTGTTTTGGATTAGGTACTCCGCCTATGAAAACATCCGTCCCAACAGGGCAGGCATAAAATACCGGTTTCTCTTTCCCCATATCACACACATTACATTGCATTGGTTCCTCTCTACCTGGGCAGTGGGCCGCAATATGTCCTACTTTGTCACAATTGTAGCAGACAATTGGTTGTGATGGTGACCCCCTATAACCCTTAGTCTCGGCTTTAGGCCCCACCTTTGCCCCCCCCAGTCTTGCTCTTTTCTTCCAATCCAGCGCGTCATGTTTCCCAGAGTACTTTGGAACCATCTTACCCGGTCCGCTGGTTCGTCATGGCCTGGGGAACGAGTTTTTAACCTCCGGTACGTGCTCTGCTGCTCCGGCTGTATAGAACCGCTCTACAATGGCCACCAAGGTGTCAGCGGACAGCACCTCATTCTGGCCAACCCAGCGTCGAACGTCCTTGGGCAAACAGCGTTGGTAGTTGTCAAGGACTATGGCCTCCACCACCTCGGCTGATGAATGGACCTCTGGCTGTAGCCATTTCCTGGCCAGATGGATCAGATCAAACATCTGCGTTCGGATTGGTTGTCCTGGTTGGTAGGCCCACTGCTGAAACCGATGTGCCCTCACTGCGGTGGTCACGCCCAATCGGGTCATTATCTCCGCTTTCAATTTATCATAGTCCTGGGCGTCCTTCAGCTCCAGATCAAAGTACGCTTTCTGTGCATCCCCTGCCAGATAAGGTGCCACAAGCCCTGCCCAGGAATCTTTTGGCCATCCCTCTCTCTGCTGTCCTCTCAAAGGTCATAAGGAAGGCCTCAACATCGTCCTGTTTTGTCATTTTCTGCAGAAAGTGATTGGTGCGGGGAGTGGAATGGGTTGCAGCCCCCTGTGGCCCAATCCTGGTTGCAAGTGCTTCAACACTCTCTTTCAGCTCTTTAGTCACCTTTTCCTGCTCTTCTCTAAACATTTTATTTGTATCATGCTGGACCTGCAGTGCTTCCTGATGCATCCGCATAGCATCCTGGTGAGCCACCTGCTGCACCCTGGTCGCTTCCTGTTGGGCTATTACAGCCTGTAGTTTTTTTTTTTTTGGATAAAAAAATTCACTCAGCCAGTCTGGGTTTCATGAGGTGCTGCCCGCATTCTACACCAAATGTGACAAAACGCCTTGGCTGTACACATGTGCGGGTCTTCTCTGTGATCTTCTTAGGAGTAAAAACCAGTCATGACCCAGGGAGGAGGTTGCAAATACAGGGCTGTGCCTGTATGTTTACTTCAAACAAAACAAATCTGAAAACAAAACCTAACTCACACTGGAGTTGTAACTAATCTTACATAATCATTCTATTTTAAACAAAGTCTGGAATAAATAAGTCTTGGCTTTCTCCTTATGAGCTACCTCTGTTTTCCAGATAACTCACCCTATTGTCTCTCACTTCTCTCTCTCTCAGGCCCGCCTTATATACCTGGTGAATAATTGAGGAAGTAACACCAAGTGACCACATTAGGTGCTAGAATGGCTGCCTGAGGGTTTCTGGGGAGTGTAGTTGCCTAGGGTCGGTATTCTACCCTAGAGTACACACCTTGCAGCAGACCTGGCCTGACATATCTGCCATGTATGACCCTGCCCCTTGGTTTGTCACAATACATACATACATACATATACACGGAAAATAAATAATAGAATTATGAATCACAATAAGATGTAATGAAGTACAGAAAAAGAAAATGTAATAAAATGTGATCTTTAATACATACAAATAAAGAAAATAGGTATACCATTTCCAGATTCCTTTTTTGAAATACAAAGACATGCATTACAAACGAGTATTTACATTATATTTACAGCCGGTGCTCGTGTGTCACTGTGTCCCTCAGGCTGTGGTTGGCGCTGACATATTGGGCAGAATGTGTCCCTTATTTTGGGCTAAAGCTTTCCGTGGAGGGGAACGTGGATCAGTTTGTACCATTTTTGGGAGGATCTGCCTTGTTGGGGCGGAGCTGTGATCCAGGTGAACAGCAGATCGGGCTTAGGTGGGCATTTGGGCATAGGAGTAGGAAGGCCGGTCAGGCAAATTAGCTTGCTAAGATACGCAGCAGCAGCAAGCAGCCCCCCCATCCAGCCAGCCAGCCAGTCTGGCTGGCAGTGACTGAGTGGTTGACAGACGGCAAGCAACGGAATGTACGTGCTCTGTGATGTCATAGCAGTCAGCTGAGAGAGGCTCGTGATGTCATGGCTGAGCTGGCTGGCTGTCTGGCTGGCTGGCTCTGTGTGTGTGTGTGTGCGTGTGTCTGTCTGTCTGTCAATTCATTTCAATTCAATTCAAAGGTGCTTTATTGGCATGATCTATCACAATATTGCCAAAGCAGATACAAATGTTCTATCAATCAAGACAAAACATTGCAATACAAGATTCAGTGGAACAAATATAGTACACATTGAAATAAAATTAAGTAGGATATAAACCATATTTGTTGTTTGTATCAAAATTTGTGTCATGACATCAGAAAAATCACTGTTTTTATTTTGTTTTGCAAATGGAGTGCCACAGGCTGGTGTCTACACACTGTCTCGCAGGCTGTGGCAGGTGGATACATATTGCGCTGCTAAGAAGGCAGTGCGCTCCTCCTCTCCCAGCAGGACGGGGAGTTTGCAGCAATCGGGGATCATGCTGAACTCAGGGATATGCATTTTTAATATTTTAAAGTATGTCTCCCTGATTTTTGTGTATTTAGGGCAGGACAGCAGGAAATGCGCCTGTGTTTCGACCTCCCCTAGGTCACACTGGCTGCACAGCCGCTCTTCTCTGGCAACCCAGAATTTTCTGTAGCGGCCTTTTTCAATGGCGAGGCTGTGGTCACTGAGCCTGTATTTAGTTAGATTTTGTCTCTCTTTTATATTTTGGATTTTTAAGTATTCAGCCAATGTAATGTTTCTATTCAGGGCCCGGTAGCATTCCAATTTGTTTTGTAATTCTAATTCGTGTCTCTAATCTTTTGTGTATTTGCTTTTCAGGTACATGTCAATTTTCCCAATTGTTGTTGTTTTGGTCATTGTGTGTTCGGGCTCTGTGAGCCTCAGAGCCGTGGGGGCGTTTCTGTGTACGTGTAAGATGTTTTTATTAAATTCTAGGTGGAATATTTCCATGGGGCTTTTGTCCCAATTGTTGTTATTGAGGTTCATGAGGGGACCCCACACTTCGCTCCCATATAGCAGGATTGGTTGGATGATGGAGTTTAATATTTTAATCCAAATAGTTATTGGTATTGTTGTTTTCCCAAATTGTGTCTTTATGGCATAAAATGCCCGGCGTGCCTTGTCTTTTAATGCGTTTATAGCCATGCTGAAGCTCCCTGACGCACTGATGGTCAGGCCAAGGTAGTTGTATCTGGTGCAGTGCTCTAATCCAGTGCTGCCCAGAGTGAAGCGGTACCTGTTTCCCTGAGATGGGGCTTTTTTCTGGAAAACCATAACTCTGGTCTTGTCCAGATTGACTGCCAGGGCCCATTTCTGACAGTACTGCTCTAGCAGCGCCAGGTTCTGCTGAAGCCCCTGCTCTGTGGGCGACAGCAGCACCAGGTCGTCTGCGTAGAGCAGGAACTTGATCTCTGTGTCATGGAGAGTTAGGCTGCGGGCGTCAGACTGCTCCAACACTGTGGCCAACTCGATGATGTAGATGTTGAACAGTGTTGGACTCAGACTGCAGCCCTGTCTCACTCCCCGCCCCTGAGTGAAGAACTCTGTTCTTGAGTTGCCAATTTGAACTCCGCATTTGTTTTCAGAATACATTGATTTAATGATGTCATAAACTTTACCCCCTACACCACTCTGTAGAAGTTTATAAAATAATCCCTTGTGCCAGATTGAGTCAAATGCCTTTCTAAAGTCTACAAAACAGGCAAATATTTTTCCTTTATTGTTTTGGGTATATTTATTTATGAGGGTGTGTAGAGTGTAAATATGATCGGTTGTGCTGTGTTTTGGTAGGAAGCCAATCTGACTCTTATTCAGGACACTGTGCTTGGTAAGGAAGGCCAGTATCTGGGCGTTGATGATACTGCAGAACACCTTCCCCAGGTTACTGCTCACACAGCTGCCCCAGTAGTTATTGGGGTCTAATTTGTCTCCACTTTTAAAAATCGGGGTGATCAATCCTTGATTCCCGACCTCAGGGAAACACCCGGCTCTCAGCACCAGGTTAAAGAGTTTGAGCAGAGCCTCCTGCAGCTGCGGGCTGCTGTGCTTCAGCATCTCAGGGCTGATGCTGTCGGGGCCGCTGGCTTTCCTGGGTTTGAGGATTTTGAGTTGATGTTTTAGTTCCTGTATTGTAAATGGGTTATCTAAGGGATTTTGGTTATTCTTAATGATTTCTTCCAATTTATTTAGGTTTTTTAATATTTTAACCTGTTCTGGCTTTGGATTGTTTTCAACATTTTGGTAAAGTTTTTCAAAGTGTGTTTTCCAGATTTCTCCATTTTGAATTGGTATTTCATTTTTTGTTTTTGGGGTATTTATTCTGCCCATATAGTGGTCTTTTTTCTTACTGAGGAGTTGCTTGTAGTGCCGCAGGGCCTGGCAGTAGCTGAGGCGAGCCTCCTGGTTGTCGGGCTCTCTGTGTTTAGTGTTGGAGAGATGTCTCAGGTGTTTCCTAGAAGTTTCACACTCCTGGTCACACCACTGTTCTTTTTTTCTTTTAGACGATTTCATATTTTGGTTTTTAATTGTTTTAATGTTTGATTTTAAAGCCAGTCTCTCAAATATTTCATTCAGTGTTTTGGTGGCTGAGTTTATTCCGTTTTGGTTTATTTGATAGTGTGAGGATTGATATCTGTCTAACATGTTTTCAATCTCATCACTATTCAGGGCTCTTGTGTAGTTCTCTGTGCTGGGCTCTGACCATCTCTAACTGGGTGGCAGGGAGACCAGTTTTGTGGGAAGTTTGGCTCTGACTTGTGGCTGCGCTGATCTTTTTAGGTAAAGTGTTATTTGGCTGTGGTCTGATAGTGGAGATTGTTGTCTGACTATAAACGCATTGTTGGCTTGTGGGTCCAGGTCAGTTATGGCGTAGTCCACCACACTGCTGCCCAGAGCCGAGCAGTATGTGAATCTCCCCAGAGAGTACCCCCTGGTCCTGCCATTGATGATATATAGACCCAGGCTTTTACATAGGCGCACTACCTGCTTCCTGCTCTTGTTTACCACGCTGTCGTGGCTGTGTCAGTGTGGAGGTGTGTGTGTGGCACAGCGGGGAGTCTCCGAACAGGTGTGTGTTCCCCTCTGTATTGATGTAGTCCATCTCTCTGCCAGTCCTGGCATTGAGATCGCCACACAGCAGTACAGAGCCCAGGGTCTGGAAGTGGCAGATTTCGTTTTGAAGCTCATGAAAGCCTTCCTCATTATAGTAGGGGGAGTCTGCGGGTGGCATATAAATTGCACATAGGTATATATCTGTGTTATTTTGTAGGGTGTCTTTTCTGATTTTCATCCACAGGTGTGTGTCTCCTCTCTGTACTGGGCATAGGGCTGCTCGGAGCTCCTCCCTGTACCACACGATAATCCCCCACGAGGCCCTGCCACACCTGACTTTGGGTTTTTTATAGGAGGGCACAATCAGCTCCCTGTATCCATTGTATCCATCCAGTGTATAGACATATCTGCACAGCACCAAGTCTCTACAAGAATGAAAACATCTGAACTATTTACAGTGTTGATCAGTTCAGGGCCTGTGCTCTTCATTCCAAAAGTTGAGGAGCGTAAACCCTGCATATTCCAACTGCTTATTTTAAAGGACATGTTCATATATTTTATTATACTTGTCTCTTCTACATAAGAAAGTTTAATTTGTGGTCTACAACTGATATTATATTACTATTAATAATTATATATGGATATACATAATAATCACACAAAGATTTTATCTTTGCATCAAAATATCAGAATAATTAAATCACATTTTTTCTTACTCTCCATCTCCACAACCATATATATGTGTGTTGAGGCTCAGTTAACTCAGCAGTGTGGTACAGATGAAACTGAGGAGTTGCCTTATCTGGGCCAGCTGGGCAGCATCGGGCCTCCAGGCTCTGGAAGCCGCTGCTGCGTGGCTGTGTGGCTGTGCTGGTCCCCGGCTGTCCGCTCTGCTGTGCTGGACGGGCCCTCTGGGGATGGGGGGGTGGGGAATGGGGCCGCGGGGTCTCAGGGGCTGGGGCTGGGGTGGAGCCGGTGGCTGGGGATGTGGCCGGGGGCTGGGGGGTTTGCTCCTGGTCTCGAGGTGGGGGTGTGTGGGGTTTCGGCCCAGGGTTGTGTCCTTGAGGACCTTTGAGATGATCCTCACACCCGTCTTGTTGAGGTGGACGTGGTCATACAGGTGATGTGGCTGGATGTCTCAGTGGTGTGCCAGGTGGACGTTGGGGAGGAGGGCACATCTTCGGGACACTTCTGCGTTGATGGCCTGGATGATGTGCAGGGGCACGTCTGTGCGGGGCAGCAGTGTGGAGATGGAAATTTTGGCAGTTGGGAATTCCTCTGTGGCTTTCGTTGCTACCTGTCTCAGGGCTGAGGCCACATCGCCCCTGCGGGCACTCAGGTCGTTAGTGCCGGTGTGGATGAGGATGTGTTTGACTTGGCAAAGCCTCCTCTTGGAGAGCAGCTCCAGGGCTCTCTGTGCTGTGGAGCACCAAAGCTTTTTCACTTTTCGCCCAGGGAAGAGGCGCCTCTCAACCAGGATCTTCCCATTGGATTCGCTCAGAATGACCACCTCTGCGTTGACCTGCCACTCCGGGTTTGCGTCGGGAGTGGTGGGGGCAGCGGGTGTGTTTTGGGGGAGTGGCGTTTCAGGGGGTTGTGTATTAGTGGCAGGTCTGGTGATAGTGGGTGTGTCAGGAGTGGTGGGGAGTGTGGGTGGATCAGTGGGTGCGTCAGGGGTTGGAGGTGTTGTGGGGTCAGTGCAGTGCAGTCTCTGTGCTCCAGTGATGTGTAGCTCCTCTCTTAGCTCCTCCAGCTGGCTCTGCAGGCTCCTCAGCTAGCTGTGCTGGGGTGTCCAGGTCAGCTCCTCCCTCGCTCTGCGCAGCTCCGTCCTCAGGGTTTGGCTCTGCTCCTCCAGGTCTCTCACTGCTGCTCTCAGCTCATGGATCTCAGCCTTGTGCTGCATCTTTAGTCTGTGCATCTCATCCCGGAGCTGATCACACAAGGAGGTCTGGGCCAGGGTGCTCAAGGTCTGCTCCCTGAACTCCGCAAACTCCAGCTCCAGCACTGATAGGCATTCCTTTAGTGTTTTAATGTTGCTGGAGAGTTTTGGGGAGACAGGGGGGCAGTCTGTGGGAGATGGGGCACTGTCTGGCTCCGTGTGGCTGGGGGCAGACTGCAGGGTGGCCGGCTCTGGCTCTTGTTTCTCTACCTCAGTCTGCTGCTTTGAGGTGTGGAAGCCGAGAGCTAATTGGTCCAGGCTGCTCTCGCTGCCCTGCACCATGATGGTCCCGTTGTGGTATACATTAAAAGTGAGCATCACACTGTCTGTGTCTTTCTCTACCAGCACTGAGATCTGCCTGCCTCTGCTAATGCCCCTCTTGTTGTTATTGGGGTATGTCTGGCACAGGGTTTTGTGAAAGGCGGTGTAGAACAGTAGATTGTTCTTGACCCTGTTTTCTCCTTTACCGGTGTAGTCTAGGATGAGGGTCTCAGGAGATGCTCTCATCACAGCTTGTTTGTAGTCCTTCTTAGCCTGTGCAGAGCGAATGTCTTCAGGGTATCGGATTTCAAAAGGCAGCTCTGCAGTCAGACTGCTGTTCGATAGATTTCTATCAGTCTCAGTGGCAGTTGGGCTCTCTCCTACTGTCACTCTATTCAAATCGGAGCTCTGCATTTTCATTGGCTGAGTCAACTACTGAGAATGCTTATTTATTTTATTAATACATATTTTTTTGTTTAATTATTTGTCTCTTACCTCCAATTCTTGTCTTCAGCTTTTCTTTTCTGACTTTTCTTCCTGAACTGTCTCTCTGCTTTCTTCTTTTTGTGTTTCTCTTAAAATTATTATTTTTTGAATACTTTTTCTTCTGAATTTCTATTCCATGTCTTCTGTGTATGTTTATAGTGCTATATATTCATTTGTAAATCACAAATTAAATCCGCTTATGTATAAAAACAAATGTTTTTTAGGAGCTCATATTCCTCTCTCTCTCTCTCTCTCTCTCTCAATTCATTTCATTTGTATTGTCAAAGCAATTGGACATACATACACATACATACATATACACTCACCTAAAGGATTATTAGGAACACCTGTTCAATTTCTCATTAATGCAATTATCTAATCAACCAATCACATGGCAGTTGCTTCAATGCATTTAGGGGTGTGGTCCTGGTCAAGACAATCTCCTGAACTCCAAACTGAATGTCTGAATGGGAATGAAAGGTGATTTAAGCAATTTTGAGCGTGGCATGGTTGTTGGTGCCAGACGGGCCGGTCTGAGTATTTCACAATCTGCTCAGTTACTGGGATTTTCACGCACAACCATTTCTAGGGTTTACAAAGAATGGTGTGAAAAGGGAAAAACATCCAGTATGCGGCAGTCCTGTGGGCGAAAATGCCTTGTTGATGCTAGAGGTCAGAGGAGAATGGGCCGACTGATTCAAGCTGATAGAAGAGCAACTTTGACTGAAATAACCACTCGTTACAAACGAGGTATGCAGCAAAGCATTTGTGAAGCCACAACACGTACAACCTTGAGGCGGATGGGCTACAACAGCAGAAGACCCCACCGGGTACCACTCATCTCCACTACAAATAGGAAAAAGAGGTGAGACATTCAGATGGTAGAGTCAGAATTTGGCGTAAACAGAATGAGAACATGGATCCATCATGTCTTGTTACCACTGTGCAGGCTGGTGGTGGAGGTGTAATGGTGTGGGGGATGTCTTCTTGGCACACTTTAGGCCCCTTAGTACCAATTGGGCATCGTTTAAATGCTACGGCCTACCTGAGCATTGTTTCTGACCATGTCCATCCCTTTTTGACCACCATGTACCCATCCTCTGATGGCTACTTCCAGCAGGATAATGCACCATGTCACAAAGGTCGAATCATTTCAAATTGGTTTCATGAACATGACAATGAGTTCACTGTACTAAACTGGCCCCCACAGTCACCAGATCTCAACCCAATAGAGCATCTTTGGGATGTGGTGGAACGGGAGCTTCGTGCCCTGGATGTGCATCCCACAAATCTCCATCAACTGCAAGATGCTATCCTATCAATATGGGCCAACATTTCTAAAGAATGCTTTCAGCACCTTGTTGAAGCAATGCCACGTAGAATTAAAGCAGTTCTGAAGGCGAAAGGGGGTCAAACACAGTATTAGTATGGTGTTCCTAATAATCCTTTAGGTGAGTTCATCGTAGCTCTTAATACTCTCTTTCTGTCTGGAGGAGATATAATTGAAGTATTGTACACGTACCCGGCTACTTTCAACACCCATTGCTGCACTGATATTTTTCCCTCCATTTTTCTTTATCCATTTTTTTTTTTGCTGGAAGTTCCGTCAATACCCGTCAGCCTTTAAGAGACATCATGCAGCCAGGCCTCTTGGCTTGCGGCCACACCGTCCTGAACGCGCCCAATCTCATCAGATCTCGGAAGCTAAACGGGGCAAGGGCTCGTCAGTACTTGGATGGGTGACCTCCTGGAGATATCAGGTGCTGCAAGTTATTTCGTCTCCTGGGTAACTTTATCGTAGCTCTAAATACTCTCTTTCAGTCTGGAGGAGATATTATTGAAGAATTCTCACGTACCCGGCTACTTTCAACACCCTTTGCTGCACTGATATTTTTCCCTCCATTTTTCTTTTTTCTTTTTTATTTTGCTGGAAGTTCCGTCAATACCCTCCAGCCTTTAAGAGACATCATGCAGCCAGGCCTCTTGGCTTGAGGCCACACCGTCCTGAACGCGCCCGATCTCGTCAGATCTCGGAAGCAAAACGGGGCAGGTCCTGGTCAGTACTTGGATGGGTGACCTCCTGGAAATACCAGGTGCTGCTAGCTTTTTTGTCTCCTGGGTAACTTCATCGTAGCTCTTAATACTCTCTTTCTGTCTGGAGGAGATATAATTGAAGTATTGTACACGTACCCGGCTACTTTCAACAGCCTTTGCTGCACTGATATTTTTCCCTCCATTTTCCATTTTTTTTTTTTTTTTTTTGCTGGAAGTATTGTCAATACCCGCCAGCCTTTAAGAGACATCATGCAGCCAGGCCTCTTGGCTTGCGGCCACACCGTCCTGAACGCGCCCGATCTCGTCAGATCTCGGAAGCTAACGAGGCAGGGCCTGGTCAGTACTTGGATGGGAGACCTCCTAGAAATACCAGGTGCTGCAAGCTTTTTACGTCTCCTGGGTAACTTCATCATAGCTCTTAATACTCTCTATCTGTCTGGAGGAGATATAATTGAAGTATTGTACACGTACCCAGCTACTGTCAACATCCTTTGCTGCACTGATATTTTTCCATCCATTTTTCTTTTTTTTTTTTTTTTTTTTTTTTTTTTTTTTGCTGGAAGTTCCGTCAAAACCCGCCAGCCTTTAAGAGACATCATGCAACCAGGCCTCTCAGTTTGCGGACACACAGTCCTGAACGCGCCCGATCTCGGAAGATCTCGGAAACTAAATGGGGCAGGACCTGGTCAGTACTTGGATGGGAGATCTTCTGGAAATACCAGGTGCTGCCAGCTTTTTACGTCTCCTGGGGAACTTCATCGTAGCTCTTAATACTCTCTTTCTGTCTGGAGAATATATAATTGAAGAATTGTACACGTACCCGGCTACTTTCAACACCCTTTGCTGCACTGGTATTTTTCCCTCTATTTTTCTTTTTTTTTTTTTGCTGGCAGTTTCGTCGATACCCGCCAGCCTTTAAGAGACATCATGCAGCCAGGCATCTCGGCTTGCGGCCACACCATCCTGAACGCGCCCGATCTCATCAGATCTCGGAAGCTAAACGGGGCAGGACCTGGTCAGTACTTGATTGTGAGACCTCCTGGAAATACCTAGTGCTGCAAGCTTATACGTCTCCTGGGTAACTTTATCGTAGCTCTTTATACTCTCTATCTGTCTGGAGGAGATATAATTGAAGTATTGTACACGTACCCGGCTACTTTCAACACCCTTTGCTGCACTGATATTTTTACCACCATTTCTCTTTTTTTTTATTTGCTGGATGTTCCGTCAAAACCCGCCAACCATTAATAGACATCATGCAGCCAGGCCTCTTGGCTTGCAGCCACACCGTCCTGAACGCCCCCGATCTCATCAGATCTTGGAATTTAAACGGGGCAGGGCCTGGTCAGTACTTGGATGGGTGACCTCCTGGAAATGCCAGGTGCTGCCAGCATTTTACGTCTCCTGGGTAACTTCATCGTAGCTCTTAATACTCTCTTTCTGTCTGGAGGAGATATAATTGAAGAATTGTACACGTACCCGGCTACTTTCAACACCCTTTGCTGCACTGGTATTTTTCCCACTATTTTTTTTTTTTTTTTTTTGCTGGCAGTTCCGTCGATACCCGCCAGCCTTTAAGAGACATCATGCAGCCAGGCATCTTGGCTTGTGGCCACACCATCCTGAATGCGCCCGATCTCGTCAGATCTCGGAAGCTAAACGGGGCAGGACCTGGTCAGTACATGAATGAGAGACCTCCTGGAAATAACTAGTGCTGCAAGCTTTTACGTCTCCTGGGTAACTTTATCGTAGCTCTTAATACTCTCTCTCTGTCTGGAGGAGATATAATTGAAGTATTGTACACGTATCCAGCTACTGTCAACACCCTTTGCTGCACTGATATTTTTCCATCCATTTTTCTTTTTTTTTTTTTTTTTTTTTTTTTTTTTTGCTGGAAGTTCCGTCAATACTCGCCAACCTTTAAGAGACATCATGCAGCCAGGCCTCTCGGCTTCCGGCCACACCGTCCTGAACGCGCCCGATCTCTTAAGATCTCGGAAGCTAAACGGGGCAGGACCTGGTCAGTACTTGGATGGGAGACCTCCTGGAAATACCTGGTGCTGCAAGCTTTTACGTCTCCTGGGTAACTTTATCGTAGCTCTTAATTCTCTCTTTCTGTCCGGAGGAGATATAATTGAAGAATTGTACACGTACCCGGCTACTTTCAACACCCTTTGCTGCACTGATATTTTTCACTCCATTTTTCTTTTTTTTTTTTTTTTTGCTGGAAATTCCGTCAATACTTGCCAGCCTTTAAGAGACGTCATGCAGCCAGGTCTCTTGGCTTGCGGCCACACCGTCCTGAACGCGCCTGATCTCATCATATCTCGGAAGCTAAACGGGGCAGGGTCTGGTCAGTACTTCGTTGGGTGACCTCCTGGAAATACCAGGTGCTGCAAGCTTTTTACGTCTCCTGGGTAACTTCATCGTAGCTCTTAATACTCTCTTTCAGTCTGGAGGAGATATTATTGAAGAATTGTACACGTACCCGGCTACTTTCAACAGCCTTTGCTGCACTGATATTTTTCCCTCCATTTTTCTTTTTTTTTTTTTTTTTTTTTGCTGGAAGTTCCGTCAATACCCGCCAACCTTTAAGAGACATTATGCAGCCAGGCCTCTCGGCTTGTGGCCACACCGTCCTGAATGCGCCCGATCTCGTAAGATCTCGGAAGCTAAACGGGGCAGGGCCTGGTCAGTACTTGGATGGCTGACCTCCTAGAAATATCAGGTGCTGCAAGCTTTTTACGTCTCCTGGGTAACTTCATCGTAGCTCTTAATACTCTCTTTCTGTCTGCAAGAGATATAATTGAAGAATTGTACACGTACCTGGCTACTTTCAACACCCTTTGCTGCACTGGTATTTCTCCCTCCATTTCTCTTTTTTTTTTTGCTGGATGTTCCGTCAAAACCCGCCAACCATTAAGAGACATCATGCAGCCCGGCCTCTTGGCTTGCAGCCACACCGTCCTGAACGCCCCCGATCTCATCAGATCTTGGAATTTAAACGGGGCAGGGCCTGGTCAGTACTTGGATGGGTGACCTCCTGGAAATGCCAGGTGCTGCAAGCTTTTTACGTCTCCTGGGTAACTTTATCGTAGCTCTTAATACTCTCTATCTGTCTGGAGGAGATATAATTGAAGTATTGTACACGTACCCAGCTACTGTCAACATCCTTTGCTGCACTGATATTTTTCCATCCATTTTTCTTTTTTTTTTTTTTTTTTGCTGGAAGTTCCGTCAATACCCGCCAACCTTTAAGAGACATCATGCAGCCAGGCCTCTCGGCTTCCGGCCACACCGTCCTGAACGCGCCCGATCTCGTCAGATCTCGGAAGCCAAACGGGGCAGGACCTGGTCAGTACTTGGATGGGTTTCCTCCTGGAAATACCTGGTGCTGCAAGCTTTTCACGTCTCCTGGGTAACTTCATCGTAGCTCTTAATACTCTCTTTCTGTCTCCAGGAGATATAATTGAAGAATTGTACACGTACCCGGCTACTTTCAACACCCTGTGCTGCACTGGTATATTTCCCTCTATTTTTCTTTTTTTTTTTTGCTGGCAGTTCCGTCAAAACCCGCCACCCTTTAAGAGACATCATGCAGCCAGGCATCTCGACTTGCGGCCACACCATCCTGAACGCGCCCGATCTCGTCAGATCTCGGAAGTTAAACGGGGCAGGACCTGGTCAGTACATGAATGTGAGACCTCCTGGAAATACCTGGTGCTGCAAGCTTTTACGTCTCCTGGGTAACTTTATCGTAGCTCTTAATACTCTCTATCTGTCTGGAGGAGATATAATTGAAGTATTGTACACGTACCCAGCTACTGTCAACATCCTTTGCTGCACTGATATTTTTCCATCCATTTTTCTTTTTTTTTTTTTTTTTTTTTTTTTTTTTTGCTGGAAGTTCCGTCAATTCCCGCCAACCTTTAAGAGACATCATGCAGCCAGGCCTCTTGGCTTCCGGCCACACTGTCCTGAACGCGACCGATCTCTTAAGATCTCGGAAGCTAAACGGAGCAGGACCTGGTCAGTACTTGGATGGGAGACCTCCTGGAAATACCTGGTGCTGCAAGCTTTTTACGTCTCCTGTGAAACTTCATCGTAGCTCTTAATACTCTCTATCTGTCTGGAGGAGATATAATTGAAGTATTGTACACGTACCCGGCTACTTTCAACACCCTTTGCTGCACTGATATTTTTCCCTCCATTTTCCTTTTATTTTTGTTTTTTTTTTGCTGGAAGTTCCGTCAATACCCGCCAGCCTTTAAGAGACATCATGCAGCCAGGCCTCTTGGCTTGCGGCCACACCGTCCTGAACGCGCCCGATCTCGTCAGATCTCGGAAGGTAAAAAGGGGCAGGGCCTGGTCAGTACTTGGATGGGTGACCTCCTAGAAATATCAGGTGCTGCAAGCTTTTTACGTCTCCTGGGTAACTTCATCGTAGCTCTTAATACTCTCTTTCTGTCTGCAGGAGATATAATTGAAGAATTGTACACGTACCTGGCTACTTTCAACACCCTTTGCTGCACTGGTATTTCTCCCTCCATTTCTCTTTTTTTTTTTGCTGGATGTTCCGTCAAAA
The DNA here is from genome assembly GCF_036373705.1 of Amia ocellicauda. Classification (NCBI taxonomy): domain Eukaryota; kingdom Metazoa; phylum Chordata; class Actinopteri; order Amiiformes; family Amiidae; genus Amia; species Amia ocellicauda. The sequence goes on along the minus strand of NC_089863.1, from coordinate 35,725,646 downwards.
CCCGCCAACCATTAAGAGACATCATGCAGCCAGGCCTCTCGGCTTCCGGCCACACCGTCCTGAACGCGCCCGATCTCTTAAGATCTCGGAAGCTAAACGGGGCAGGACCTGGTCAGTACTTGGATGGGAGACCTCCTGGAAATACCTGGTGCTGCAAGCTTTTACGTCTCCTGGGTAACTTTATCGTAGCTCTTAATTCTCTCTTTCTGTCCGGAGGAGATATAATTGAAGAATTGTACACGTACCCGGCTACTTTCAACACCCTTTGCTGCACTGATATTTTTCCCTCCATTTTTCTTTTTTTTTTTTTTTTTGCTGGAAATTCCGTCAATACTTGCCAGCCTTTAAGAGACGTCATGCAGCCAGGTCTCTTGGCTTGCGGCCACACCGTCCTGAACGCGCCTGATCTCATCATATCTCGGAAGCTAAACGGGGCAGGGTCTGGTCAGTACTTCGTTGGGTGACCTCCTGGAAATACCAGGTGCTGCAAGCTTTTTACGTCTCCTGGGTAACTTCATCGTAGCTCTTAATACTCTCTTTCAGTCTGGAGGAGATATTATTGAAGAATTGTACACGTACCCGGCTACTTTCAACAGCCTTTGCTGCACTGATATTTTTCCCTCCATTTTTCTTTTTTTTTTTTTTTTTTTTTGCTGGAAGTTCCGTCAATACCCGCCAACCTTTAAGAGACATTATGCAGCCAGGCCTCTCGGCTTGTGGCCACACCGTCCTGAATGCGCCCGATCTCGTAAGATCTCGGAAGCTAAACGGGGCAGGGCCTGGTCAGTACTTGGATGGCTGACCTCCTAGAAATATCAGGTGCTGCAAGCTTTTTACGTCTCCTGGGTAACTTCATCGTAGCTCTTAATACTCTCTATCTGTCTGGAGGTGTTATAATTGAGGAATTGTACACGTACCCGGCTACATTCAACAGCCTTTGCTGCACTGGTATTTTTCCCTCTATTTTTCTTTTATTTATTTGCTGGCAGTTCCGTCAATACCCGCCAGCCTTTAAGAGACATCATGCAGCCAGGCGTCTTGGCTTGCGGCCACACCATCCTGAACGCGCCCGATCTCGTCAGATCTCGGAAGCTAAACGGGGCAGGACCTGGTCAGTACTTGAATGTGAGACCTCCTGGAAATACCTGGTGCTGCAAGCTTTTACGTCTCCTGGGTAACTTTATCGTAGCTCTTAATACTCTCTTTCTGTCTGGAGGAGATATAATTGAAGTATTGTACACGTACCCGGCTACTTTCAACACCCTTTGCTGCACTGGTATTTCTCCCTCCATTTCTCTTTTTTTTTTTTGCTGGCAGTTCCGTCAATACCCGACAGCCTTTAAGAGACATCATGCAGCCAGGATCTCGGCTTGCGGCCACACCATCCTGAACGCGCCCGATTTCGTCAGATCTCGGAAACTGAATGGGGCAGGGCCTGGTCAGTACTTGGATGGGAGACCTCCTGGAAATACCAGGTGCTGCAAGCTTTTTACGTCTGCTGGGTAAGTTTATCGTAGCTCTTAATACTCTCTTTCTGTCTGGAGGAGATATAATTGAAGAGTTGTACACGTACCCGGCTACTTTCAACAGCCTTAGCTGCACTGATATTTTTCCCTCCATTTCTCTTTTTTTTTTTTGCTGGATGTTCCGTCACAACCCGCCAACCATTAAGAGACATCATGCAGCCAGGCCTCTCGGCTTGCAGCCACACCGTCCTGAACGCCCCCGATCTCATCAGATCTTGGAATTTAAACGGGGCAGGGCCTAGTCAGTACTTGGATGGGTGACCTCCTGGAAATGCCAGGTGCTGCAAGCTTTTTACGTCTCCTGGGTAACTTCATCGTAGCTCTTAATACTCTCTTTCTGTCTGGAGGTGTTATAATTGAGGAATTGTACATGTACCCGGCTACTCTCAACAGCCTTTGCTGCACTGGTATTTTTCCCTCTATTTTTCTTTTTTTTTTTGCTGGCAGTTCCGTCAATACCCGCCAGCCTTTAAGAGACATCATGCAGCCAGGCGTCTCGGCTTGCGTCCACACCATCCTGAACGCGACCGATCTCGTCAGATCTCGGAAGCTAAACGGGGCAGGACCTGGTCAGTACTTGAATGTGAGACCTCCTGGAAATACCTGGTGCTGCAAGCTTTTACAACTCCTGGGTAACTTCATCGTAGCTCTTAATACTCTCTATCTGTCTGGAAGAGATATAATTGAAGTATTGTACACGTACCCAGCTACTGTCAACACCCTTTGCTGCACTGATATTTTTCCATCCATTTTTCTTTTTTTTTTTTTTTGCTGGATGTTCCGTCAAAACCCGCCAACCATTAAGAGACATCATGCAGCCAGGCCTCTCGGCTTCCGGCCACACCGTCCTGAACGCGCCCGATCTCTTAAGATCTCGGAAGCTAAACGGGGCAGGACCTGGTCAGTACTTGGATGGGAGACCTCCTGGAAATACCTGGTGCTGCAAGCTTTTACGTCTCCTGGGTAACTTTATCGTAGCTCTTAATTCTCTCTTTCTGTCCGGAGGAGATATAATTGAAGAATTGTACACGTACCCGGCTACTTTCAACACCCTTTGCTGCACTGATATTTTTCCCTCCATTTTTCTTTTTTTTTTTTTTTTTGCTGGAAATTCCGTCAATACTTGCCAGCCTTTAAGAGACGTCATGCAGCCAGGTCTCTTGGCTTGCGGCCACACCGTCCTGAACGCGCCTGATCTCATCATATCTCGGAAGCTAAACGGGGCAGGGTCTGGTCAGTACTTCGTTGGGTGACCTCCTGGAAATACCAGGTGCTGCAAGCTTTTTACGTCTCCTGGGTAACTTCATCGTAGCTCTTAATACTCTCTTTCAGTCTGGAGGAGATATTATTGAAGAATTGTACACGTACCCGGCTACTTTCAACAGCCTTTGCTGCACTGATATTTTTCCCTCCATTTTTCTTTTTTTTTTTTTTTTTTTTTGCTGGAAGTTCCGTCAATACCCGCCAACCTTTAAGAGACATTATGCAGCCAGGCCTCTCGGCTTGTGGCCACACCGTCCTGAATGCGCCCGATCTCATAAGATCTCGGAAGCTAAACGGGGCAGGGCCTGGTCAGTACTTGGATGGCTGACCTCCTAGAAATATCAGGTGCTGCAAGCTTTTTACGTCTCCTGGGTAACTTCATCGTAGCTCTTAATACTCTCTTTCTGTCTGCAAGAGATATAATTGAAGAATTGTACACGTACCTGGCTACTTTCAACACCCTTTGCTGCACTGGTATTTCTCCCTCCATTTCTCTTTTTTTTTTTGCTGGATGTTCCGTCAAAACCCGCCAACCATTAAGAGACATCATGCAGCCCGGCCTCTTGGCTTGCAGCCACACCGTCCTGAACGCCCCCGATCTCATCAGATCTTGGAATTTAAACGGGGCAGGGCCTGGTCAGTACTTGGATGGGTGACCTCCTGGAAATGCCAGGTGCTGCAAGCTTTTTACGTCTCCTGGGTAACTTTATCGTAGCTCTTAATACTCTCTATCTGTCTGGAGGAGATATAATTGAAGTATTGTACACGTACCCAGCTACTGTCAACATCCTTTGCTGCACTGATATTTTTCCATCCATTTTTCTTTTTTTTTTTTTTTGCTGGAAGTTCCGTCAATACCCGCCAACCTTTAAGAGACATCATGCAGCCAGGCCTCTCGGCTTGTGGCCACACCGTCCTGAATGCGCCCGATCTCGTCAGATCTCGGAAGCTAAACGGGGCAGGGCCTGGTCAGTACTTGGATGGGAGACCTCCTAGAAATACCAGGTGCTGCAAGCTTTTTACGTCACCTGGGTAACTTCATCATAGCTCTTAATACTCTCTTTCTGTCTGGAGGAGATATAATTCAAGTATTGTACACGTACCCGGCTACTTTCAACACCCTTTGCTGCACTGGTATTTCTCCCTCCATTTCTCTTTTTTTTTTTTGCTGGCAGTTCCGTCAATACCTGCCAGCCATTAAGAGACATCATGCAGCCAGGATCTCGGCTTGCGGCCACACCATCCTGAACGCGCCCGATCTCGTCAGATCTCGGAAACTGAATGGGGCAGGGCCTGGACAGTACTTGCATGGGAGACCTCCTGGAAATACCAGGTGCTGCAAGCTTTTTACGTCTGCTGGGTAAGTTTATCGTAGCTCTTAATACTCTCTTTCTGTCTGGAGGAGATGTAATTGAAGTATTGTACACATACCCGGTTACTTTCAACACCCATTGCTGCACTGATATTTTTCCCTCCATTTTTCTTTTTCTTTATTATTATTTCTGGAAGTTCCGTCAATATCCGCCAGCCTTTAAGAGACATCATGCAACCAGGCCTCTCGGCTTGCGGACACACAGTCCTGAACGCGCCCGATCTCGGAAGATTTCGGAAACTAAACGGGACAGGACCTGGTCAGTACTTGGATGGGAGATCGTCTGGAAATACCAGGTGCTGCCAGCTTTTTACGTGTCCTGTGGAACTTCATCGTAGCTCTTAATACTCTCTTTCTGTCTCCAGGAGATATAATTGAAGAATTGTACACGTACCCGGCTACTTACAACACCCTTTCCTGCACTGGTATTTTTCCCTTTATTTTTCTTTTTTTTTTTTTGCTGGCAGTTCCGTCAATACCCGCCAGCCTTTAAGAGACATCATGCAGCCAGGCATCTCGGCTTGCGGCCACACCATCCTGAACGTGCCCGATCTCGTCAGATCTCGGAAGCTAAACGGGGCAGGACCTGGTCAGTACTTGATTGTGAGACCTCCTGGAAATACCTAGTGCTGCAAGCTTTTACGTCTCCTGGGTAACTTTATCGTTGCTCTTTATAGTCTCTATCTGTCTGGAGGAGATATAATTGAAGTATTGTACACGTACCCGTCTACTTTCAACACCCTTTGCTGCACTGATATTTTTCCCTCCATTTTTCTTTTTCATTTTATTTTTTTTTTTTTTTTTGCTGGAAGTTCCGTCAATACCCGCCAGCCATTAAGAGACATCATGCAGCCAGGCCTCTTGGCTTGCGAGCACACAGTCCTGAACGCGCCCGATCTCGGAACATCTCGGAAACTAAACGGGGCAGGACCTGGTCAGTACTTGGATGGGAGATCTTCTGGAAATACCAGGTGCTGCCAGCTTTTTACGTCTCCTGGGGAACTTCATCGTAGCTCTTAATACTCTCTTTCTGTCTGGAGAATATATAATTGAAGAATTGTACACGTACCCAGCTACTTTCTACACCCTTTGCTGCACTGGTATTTTTCCCTCTATTTTTCTTTTTTTTTTTTGCTGGCAGTTCCGTCGATACCCGCCAGCCTTTAAGAGACATCATGCAGCCAGGCATCTCGGCTTGCGGCCACACCATCCTGAACGCGCCCGATCTCGTCAGATCTCGGAAACTGAATGGGGCAGGGCCTGGTCAGTACTTGGATGGGAGACCTCCTGGAAATACCAGGTGCTGCAAGCTTTTTACGTCTGCAGGGTAAGTTTATCGTAGCTCTTAATACTCTCTTTCTGTCTGGAGGAGATATAATTGAAGTATTGTACACGTACCCGGCTACTTTCAACACCCATTGCTGCACTGATATTTTTCCCTCCATTTTTCTTTTTCTTTATAAATTTTTCTGGAAGTTCCGTCAATATCCGCCAGCCTTTAAGAGACATCATGCAGCAAGGCCTCTTGGCTTGCGGCCACACCGTCCTGAACGCGCCCGATCTCGTCAGATCTCGGAATTTAAACGGGGCAGGGCCTGGTCAGTACTTTTATGTGTGACCTTCTGGAAATACGAGGTGCTGCAAACTTTTAACGTCTCCTGGGTATCTTCATCGTAGCTCTTAATTCTCTCTTTCTGTCTGGAGGAGATATAATTGAAGAATTGTACACGTACCCGGCTACTTTCAACAGCCTTTGCTGCACTGATATTTTTCCCTCCATTTTTCTTTTTTTTTTTTTTTTTTTGATGGAAGTTCCATCAATACCCGCCAGCCTTTAAGAGACATCATGCAGCCAGGCCTCTTGGCTTGCGGCCACATTGTCCTGAACGCGCCTGATCTCGTCAGATCTCGGAAGCTAAACGGGGCAGGGCCTGATCAGTACTTGGATGGGAGACCTCCAGGAAATACCTGGTGCTGCAAGCTTTTTACGTCTCCTGGGTAACTTCATCGTAGCTCTTAATACTCTCTATCTGTCTGGAGGTGTTATAATTGAGGAATTGTACACGTACCCGGCTACATTCAACAGCCTTTGCTGCACTGGTATTTTTCCCTCTATTTTTCTTTTATTTATTTGCTGGCAGTTCCGTCAATACCCGCCAGCCTTTAAGAGACATCATGCAGCCAGGCGTCTTGGCTTGCGGCCACACCATCCTGAACGCGCCCGATCTCGTCAGATCTCGGAAGCTAAACGGGGCAGGACCTGGTCAGTACTTGAATGTGAGACCTCCTGGAAATACCTGGTGCTGCAAGCTTTTACGTCTCCTGGGTAACTTTATCGTAGCTCTTAATACTCTCTTTCTGTCTGGAGGAGATATAATTGAAGTATTGTACACGTACCCGGCTACTTTCAACACCCTTTGCTGCACTGGTATTTCTCCCTCCATTTCTCTTTTTTTTTTTTGCTGGCAGTTCCGTCAATACCCGACAGCCTTTAAGAGACATCATGCAGCCAGGATCTCGGCTTGCGGCCACACCATCCTGAACGCGCCCGATTTCGTCAGATCTCGGAAACTGAATGGGGCAGGGCCTGGTCAGTACTTGGATGGGAGACCTCCTGGAAATACCAGGTGCTGCAAGCTTTTTACGTCTGCTGGGTAAGTTTATCGTAGCTCTTAATACTCTCTTTCTGTCTGGAGGAGATATAATTGAAGAGTTGTACACGTACCCGGCTACTTTCAACAGCCTTAGCTGCACTGATATTTTTCCCTCCATTTCTCTTTTTTTTTTTTGCTGGATGTTCCGTCACAACCCGCCAACCATTAAGAGACATCATGCAGCCAGGCCTCTCGGCTTGCAGCCACACCGTCCTGAACGCCCCCGATCTCATCAGATCTTGGAATTTAAACGGGGCAGGGCCTGGTCAGTACTTGGATGGGTGACCTCCTGGAAATGCCAGGTGCTGCAAGCTTTTTACGTCTCCTGGGTAACTTCATCGTAGCTCTTAATACTCTCTTTCTGTCTGGAGGTGTTATAATTGAGGAATTGTACATGTACCCGGCTACTCTCAACAGCCTTTGCTGCACTGGTATTTTTCCCTCTATTTTTCTTTTCTTTTTTGCTGGCAGTTCCGTCAATACCCGCCAGCCTTTAAGAGACATCATGCAGCCAGGCGTCTCGGCTTGCGTCCACACCATCCTGAACGCGACCGATCTCGTCAGATCTCGGAAGCTAAACGGGGCAGGACCTGGTCAGTACTTGAATGTGAGACCTCCTGGAAATACCTGGTGCTGCAAGCTTTTACAACTCCTGGGTAACTTCATCGTAGCTCTTAATACTCTCTATCTGTCTGGAAGAGATATAATTGAAGTATTGTACACGTACCCAGCTACTGTCAACACCCTTTGCTGCACTGATATTTTTCCATCCATTTTTCTTTTTTTTTTTTTTTGCTGGAAGTTCCGTCAATACCCGCCAACCTTTAAGAGACATCATGCAGCCAGGCCTCTCGGCTTGTGGCCACACCGTCCTGAATGCGCCCGATCTCGTCAGATCTCGGAAGCTAAACGGGGCAGGGCCTGGTCAGTACTTGGATGGGAGACCTCCTAGAAATACCAGGTGCTGCAAGCTTTTTACGTCACCTGGGTAACTTCATCGTAGCTCTTAATACTCTCTTTCTGTCTGGAGGAGATATAATTCAAGTATTGAACACGTACCCGGCTACTTTCAACACCCTTTGCTGCACTGGTATTTCTCCCTCCATTTCTCTTATTTTTTTTTGCTGGCAGTTCCGTCAATACCCGCCAGCCTTTAAGAGACATCATGCAGCCAGGATCTCGGCTTGCGGCCACACCATCCTGAACGCGCCCGATCTCGTCAGATCTCGGAAACTGAATGGGGCAGGGCCTGGTCAGTACTTGCATGGGAGACCTCCTGGAAATACCAGGTGCTGCAAGCTTTTTACGTCTGCTGGGTAAGTTTATCGTAGCTCTTAATACTCTCTTTCTGTCTGGAGGAGATGTAATTGAAGTATTGTACACATACCCGGTTACTTTCAACACCCATTGCTGCACTGATATTTTTCCCTCCATTTTTCTTTTTCTTTATTATTATTTCTGGAAGTTCCGTCAATATCCGCCAGCCTTTAAGAGACATCATGCAACCAGGCCTCTCGGCTTGCGGACACACAGTCCTGAACGCGCCCGATCTCGGAAGATCTCGGAAACTAAACGGGACAGGACCTGGTCAGTACTTGGATGGGAGATCGTCTGGAAATACCAGGTGCTGCCAGCTTTTTACGTGTCCTGGGGAACTTCATCGTAGCTCTTAATACTCTCTTTCTGTCTCCAGGAGATATAATTGAAGAATTGTACACGTACCCGGCTACTTACAACACCCTTTGCTGCACTGGTATTTTTCCCTTTATTTTTCTTTTTTTTTTTTGCTGGCAGTTCGTCAATACCCGCCAGCCTTTAAGAGACATCATGCAGCCAGGCATCTCGGCTTGCGGCCACACCATCCTGAACGCGCCCGATCTCGTCAGATCTCGGAAGCTAAACGGGGCAGGACCTGGTCAGTACTTGATTGTGAGACCTCCTGGAAATACCTAGTGCTGCAAGCTTTTACGTCTCCTGGGTAACTTTATCGTTGCTCTTTATACTCTCTATCTGTCTGGAGGAGATATAATTGAAGTATTGTACACGTACCCGTCTACTTTCAACACCCTTTGCTGCACTGATATTTTTCCCTCCATTTTTCTTTTTCTTTATTAATTTTTCTGGAAGTTCCGTCAATATCCGCCAGCCTTTAAGAGACATCATGCAGCAAGGCCTCTTGGCTTGCGGCCACACCGTCCTGAACGCGCCCGATCTCGTCAGATCTCGGAATTTAAACGGGGCAGGGCCTGGTCAGTACTTTTATGGGTGACCTTCTGGAAATACGAGGTGCTGCAAACTTTTAACGTCTCCTGGGTATCTTCATCGTAGCTCTTAATTCTCTCTTTCTGTCTGGAGGAGATATAATTGAAGAATTGTACACGTACCCGGCTTCTTTCAACAGCCTTTGCTGCACTGATATTTTTCCCTCCATTTTTCTTTTTTTTTTTTTTTTTTTTTGATGGAAGTTCCATCAATACCCGCCAGCCTTTAAGAGACATCATGCAGCCAGGCCTCTTGGCTTGCGGCCACATTGTCCTGAACGCGCCTGATCTCGTCAGATCTCGGAAGCTAAACGGTGCAGGGCCTGATCAGTACTTGGATGGGAGACCTCCAGGAAATACCTGGTGCTGCAAGCTTTTTACGTCTCCTGGGTAACTTCATCGTAACTCTTAATACTCTCTATCTGTCTGGAGGTGTTATAATTGAGGAATTGTACACGTACCCGGCTACATTCAACAGCCTTTGCTGCACTGGTATTTTTCCCTCTATTTTTCTTTTATTTATTTGCTGGCCGTTCCGTCGATACCCGCCAGCCTTTAAGAGACATCATGCAGCCAGGCATCTCGGCTTGCGGCCACACCATCCTGAACGCGCCCGATCTCGTCAGATCTCGGAAGCTAAACGGGGCAGGACCTGGTCAGTACTTGATTGTGAGACCTCCTGGAAATACCTAGTGCTGCAAGCTTTTACGTCTCCTGGGTAACTTTATCGTAGCTCTTAATACTCTCTTTCTGTCTGGAGGAGATATAATTGAAGAATTGTACACGTACCCGGCTACTTTCAACACCCTTTGCTGCACTGGTATTTTTCCCTCTATTTTTCTTTTTTTTTTTTGCTGGCAGTTCCGTCGATACCCGCCAGCCTTTAAGAGACATCATGCAGCCAGGAATCTTGGCTTGCGGCCACACCATCCTGAACGCGCCCGATCTCGTCAGATCTCGGAAACTGAATGGGGCAGGGCCTGGTCAGTACTTGGATGGGAGACCTCCTGGAAATACGAGGTGCTGCAAACTTTTAACGTCTCCTGGGTATCTTCATCGTAGCTCTTAATACTCTCTTTCTGTCTGGAGGAGATATAATTGAAGAATTGTACACGTACCCGGCTACTTTCAACAGCCTTTGCTGCACTGATATTTTTCCCTCCATTTTTCTTTTTTTTTTTTTTTTTTTTTGATGGAAGTTCCATCAATACCCGCCAGCCTTTAAGAGACATCATGCAGCCAGGCCTCTTGGCTTGCGGCCACATTGTCCTGAACGCGCCTGATCTCGTCAGATCTCGGAAGCTAAACGGGGCAGGACCTGGTCAGTACTTGATTGTGAGACCTCCTGGAAATACCTAGTGCTGCAAGCTTTTACGTCTCCTGGGTAACTTTATCGTTGCTCTTTATACTCTCTATCTGTCTGGAGGAGATATAATTGAAGTATTGTACACGTACCCGTCTACTTTCAACACCCTTTGCTGCACTGATATTTTTCCCTCCATTTTTCTTTTTCATTTTATTTTTTTATTTTTTTTTGCTGGAAGTTCCGTCAATACCCGCCAGCCATTAAGAGACATCATGCAGCCAGGCCTCTTGGCTTGCGAGCACACAGTCCTGAACGCGCCCGATCTCGGAAGATCTCGGAAACTAAACGGGGCAGGACCTGGTCAGTACTTGGATGGGAGATCTTCTGGAAATACCAGGTGCTGCCAGCTTTTTACGTCTCCTGGGGAACTTCATCGTAGCTCTTAATACTCTCTTTCTGTCTGGAGAATTTATAATTGAGGAATTGTACATGTACCCGGCTACTCTCAACAGCCTTTGCTGCACTGGTATTTTTCCCTCTATTTTTCTTTTTTTTTTTGCTGGCAGTTCCGTCAATACCCGCCAGCCTTTAAGAGACATCATGCAGCCAGGCGTCTCGGCTTGCGTCCACACCATCCTGAACGCGACCGATCTCGTCAGATCTCGGAAGCTAAACGGGGCAGGACCTGGTCAGTACTTGAATGTGAGACCTCCTGGAAATACCTGGTGCTGCAAGCTTTTACAACTCCTGGGTAACTTCATCGTAGCTCTTAATACTCTCTATCTGTCTGGAAGAGATATAATTGAAGTATTGTACACGTACCCAGCTACTGTCAACACCCTTTGCTGCACTGATATTTTTCCATCCATTTTTCTTTTTTTTTTTTTTTGCTGGAAGTTCCGCCAATACCCGCCAACCTTTAAGAGACATCATGCAGCCAGGCCTCTCGGCTTGTGGCCACACCATCCTGAATGCGCCCGATCTCGTCAGATCTCGGAAGCTAAACGGGGCAGGGCCTGGTCAGTACTTGGATGGGAGAACTCCTAGAAATACCAGGTGCTGCAAGCTTTTTACGTCACCTGGGTAACTTCATCGTAGCTCTTAATACTCTCTTTCTGTCTGGAGGAGATATAATTCAAGTATTGAACACGTACCCGGCTACTTTCAACACCCTTTGCTGCACTGGTATTTCTCCCTCCATTTCTCTTTTTTTTTTTGCTGGCAGTTCCGTCAATACCCGCCAGCCTTTAAGAGACATCATGCAGCCAGGATCTCGGCTTGCGGCCACACCATCCTGAACGCGCCCGATCTCGTCAGATCTCGGAAACTGAATGGGGCAGGGCCTGGTCAGTACTTGCATGGGAGACCTCCTGGAAATACCAGGTGCTGCAAGCTTTTTACGTCTGCTGGGTAAGTTTATCGTAGCTCTTAATACTCTCTTTCTGTCTGGAGGAGATGTAATTGAAGTATTGTACACATACCCGGTTACTTTCAACACCCATTGCTGCACTGATATTTTTCCCTCCATTTTTCTTTTTCTTTATTATTATTTCTGGAAGTTCCGTCAATATCCGCCAGCCTTTAAGAGACATCATGCAACCAGGCCTCTCGGCTTGCGGACACACAGTCCTGAACGCGCCCGATCTCGGAAGATCTCGGAAACTAAACGGGACAGGACCTGGTCAGTACTTGGATGGGAGATCGTCTGGAAATACCAGGTGCTGCCAGCTTTTTACGTGTCCTGGGGAACTTCATCGTAGCTCTTAATTCTCTCTTTCTGTCTGGAGGAGATATAATTGAAGAATTGTACACGTACCCGGCTACTTTCAACAGCCTTTGCTGCACTGGTATTTTTCCCTCTATTTTTCTTTTATTTATTTGCTGGCCGTTCCGTCGATACCCGCCAGCCTTTAAGAGACATCATGCAGCCAGGCATCTCGGCTTGCGGCCACACCATCCTGAACGCGCCCGATCTCGTCAGATCTCGGAAGCTAAACGGGGCAGGACCTGGTCAGTACTTGATTGTGAGACCTCCTGGAAATACCTAGTGCTGCAAGCTTTTACGTCTCCTGGGTAACTTTATCGTAGATCTTAATACTCTCTTTCTGTCTGGAGGAGATATAATTGAAGAATTGTACACGTACCCGGCTACTTTCAACACCCTTTGCTGCACTGGTATTTTTCCCTCTATTTTTCTTTTTTTTTTTTGCTGGCAGTTCCGTCGATACCCGCCAGCCTTTAAGAGACATCATGCAGCCAGGCATCTCGGCTTGCGGCCACACCATCCTGAACGCGCCCGATCTCGTCAGATCTCGGAAACTGAATGGGGCAGGGCCTGGTCAGTACTTGGATGGGAGACCTCCTGGAAATACCAGGTGCTGCAAGCTTTTTACGTCTGCTGGGTAAGTTTATCGTAGCTCTTAATACTCTCTTTCTGTCTGGAGGAGATATAATTGAAGTATTGTACACGTACCCGGCTACTTTCAACACCCATTGCTGCACTGATATTTTTCCCTCCATTTTTCTTTTTCTTTATTATTTTTTCTGGAAGTTCCGTCAATATCCGCCAGCCTTTAAGAGACATCATGCAGCAAGGCCTCTTGGCTTGCGGCCACACCGTCCTGAACGCGCCCGATCTCGTCAGATCTCGGAATTTAAACGGGGCAGGGCCTGGTCAGTACTTTTATGGGTGACCTTCTGGAAATACGAGGTGCTGCAAACTTTTAACGTCTCCTGGGTATCTTCATCGTAGCTCTTAATTCTCTCTTTCTGTCTGGAGGAGATATAATTGAAGAATTGTACACGTACCCGGCTACTTTCAACAGCCTTTGCTGCACTGATATTTTTCCCTCCATTTTTCTTTTTTTTTTTTTTTTTTTTTGATGGAAGTTCCATCAATACCCGCCAGCCTTTAAGAGACATCATGCAGCCAGGCCTCTTGGCTTGCGGCCACATTGTCCTGAACGCGCCTGATCTCGTCAGATCTCGGAAGCTAAACGGGGCAGGGCCTGATCAGTACTTGGATGGGAGACCTCCAGGAAATACCTGGTGCTGCAAGCTTTTTACGTCTCCTGGGTAACTTCATCGTAGCTCTTAATACTCTCTATCTGTCTGGAGGTGTTATAATTGAGGAATTGTACACGTTCCCGGCTACATTCAACAGCCTTTGCTGCACTGGTATTTTTCCCTCTATTTTTCTTTTATTTATTTGCTGGCAGTTCCGTCAATACCCGCCAGCCTTTAAGAGACATCATGCAGCCAGGCGTCTTGGCTTGCGGCCACACCATCCTGAACGCGCCCGATCTCGTCAGATCTCGGAAGCTAAACGGGGCAGGACCTGGTCAGTACTTGAATGTGAGACCTCCTGGAAATACCTGGTGCTGCAAGCTTTTTACGTCTGCTGGGTAAGTTTATCGTAGCTCTTAATACTCTCTTTCTGTCTGGAGGAGATATAATTGAAGTATTGTACACGTACCCGGCTACTTTCAACACCCATTGCTGCACTGATATTTTTCCCTCCATTTTTCTTTTTCTTTATTATTATTTCTGGAAGTTCCGTCAATATCCGCCAGCCTTTAAGAGACATCATGCAACGAGGCCTCTTGGCTTGCGGACACACAGTCCTGAACGCGCCCGATCTCGGAAGATCTCGGAAACTAAACGGGGCAGGACCTGGTCAGTACTTGGATGGGAGATCTTCTGGAAATACCAGGTGCTGCCAGCTTTTTACGTGTCCTGGGGAACTTCATCGTAGCTCTTAATACTCTCTTTCTGTCTCCAGGAGATATAATTGAAGAATTGTACACGTACCCGGCTACTTACAACACCCTTTGCTGCACTGGTATTTTTCCCTTTATTTTTCTTTTTTTTTTTTGCTGGCAGTTCCGTCAATACCCGCCAGCCTTTAAGAGACATCATGCAGCCAGGCATCTCGGCTTGCGGCCACACCATCCTGAACGCGCCCGATCTCGTCAGATCTCGGAAGCTAAACGGGGCAGGACCTGGTCAGTACTTGATTGTGAGACCTCCTGGAAATACCTAGTGCTGCAAGCTTTTACGTCTCCTGGGTAACTTTATCGTTGCTCTTTATACTCTCTATCTGTCTGGAGGAGATATAATTGAAGTATTGTACACGTACCCGTCTACTTTCAACACCCTTTGCTGCACTGATATTTTTCCCTCCATTTTTCTTTTTCATTTTATTTTTTTATTTTTTTTTGCTGGAAGTTCCGTCAATACCCGCCAGCCTTTAAGAGATATCATGCAGCCAGGCTTTTTGGCTTGCGGCCACACCGTCCTGAACGCGCCCGATCTTGTCAGATCTAGGAAGCAAAACGTGGCAGGACCTGGTCAGTATTTGGATTGGTGACCTCCTGGAAAAACTAGGTACTGCAAGCTTTTTACGTCTCCTGGGTAACTTCATCGTAGCTCTTAATACTCTTACTTAATACCAGCAGCCACTTAGCAGGTGTAGCAATAGAAGCTCAGCCTGGGGAGACTGGATTTAGCATTTCCTCTCCATTTTGATAACTATCCATAATCATTTCTGCAAAATACTTCTATGATACCTATGTATGTTTTTTACTTGTACTATATTATACTATCAAGTATCAGTGTACACATACAATGTGACCTGTTACATTAACACAGAGGCCACGGAAGGCCAGATCACTAATAGCCACTGTCCCCTGATATTACACTTTTTTACAATCACTTTGGCACTCATTTCAGAACCTTGATGTCATTTTTCAAAACTCTAGACACTAAACTCACACCCGATGATCAAAATGCACATTTTTCAAAACTCTAACACTTTTTTACAATTGCTTGGATACAATACACATCAACCTCAGATCATTTGTTCATTGAACTAAAATGACACAACTTAACATCAAAGTATTACCATTTCAAAATGCAATTCACACATTACATCTGAGATCACTGTCTATTCATTTCATTACAAAGATCTAACTATCAATTGATACAGCTGCTCAAAATGATAAGTGACTGTTGCATTACTCTTAATGCATAGTTTTATGGAAACTGACAAACAGTATTCCATGTTTCGATCATGAAAGTTTCAGGATAATGAGATCCATTGACACCAATAACCGAGGAGCATGAACCAGTTGGACTACATTATCTATGGATGTAATATTTCATCATCATTCATCATCATGTAGCACTTTTCCACACCATGTTTTCAGTGTGGAAGGAAAGTTAGAAATTCTTTCTCTAATACCTGTTTTTCTCTCTTGTATACTTAAGAAAGATAAGGTCAAGCTAGAAGGTCAGGCCAGAAGGTAGTTTGATTTCTGTTTGTTATTTACGATGAGAATCTTGGAGACAATGTCAAACAGTATGATTGAAGTGCCTGCTCCCTAATCCATGTGTTGATCTATGAACTCTGTCCTATAATGATATAAATTCTGCTTAGCTAACTTTTAAGATAACATAGTAATGACTTTCTGATTATAACCAGCTCTTTGATTTTTGTGTATAAAAGCTCTGACTGTTAAAATGAAGGCAGAGCGACTTTGGGATCTACTTGAGTCACTGTTCCTCTCCACGGTGCGTGTATTAAAGCCATTGCAACTAACGCTCCAACCTGGTTGAAGATGATTGTTCTTCCACATCAGATTTGACATTACTGTATGTATGCAGGCCCTTGTAATTGCTTTTCCAATACTGCCAACTGGTTATTGATGATTGATTTCACATTGTGGTACGAGTATCGAGTGAAATGAGTGCTATCCACCCCAGCAACACAGTGATAACATGGAGCCGGCAAGTCATCCAGGTCACAATAGAGGTCAAGCAGTGGGAGGAGGAAGACGTGGTGGTCAAAGGAATGGAAGGGGACATGCACCCCTTCTGAGAGGTGGTCGTGGGCCTCGTCATAGAGGAGGGCTTAGGCCTCACCAGAGAGGCAGCCATGGGCCTCATTTGAGAGTTGTTGGGGGAACGTGGTAGAGGACAAGGCCACGGACCAGACAGCGGCAGCAACAGCAAATAGTGTCCAGTGAAATCCGAGAAATAGTTGTAGAGCATGTTGTAAATCATGGCATGACCATGACTGAGGCAGCTACAATGATTCAATCAAACCTCAGAATCAACTCAGGATCAACTGTGGCCTCAATCATCAGAAATTTCCGTACTGAGAAGCGGCAAGTCTTCAGCATGCACTAAACATTAGGCTACTCTCAATTGTCAAATGACTGTATACTGCATACCAATGTGTAGCACAGAGTATAGTGTGCCTTTTGAAAGAAATGCAGACAGAGTGAAGCAGCTGATGACTGAGTATGTTCAGGTATGTTCAGTTTCAAGATGCCTCTTGTGAAAAATGGTTGTGAGAACCTGAACCTGAACACAGGGCTGATGGAAATTCAGAAGTACAGTAATCAATCCTTTGTTTTACACTAAGCCAGGTGAGGAACACTGCAGTTGATATTTTACTGTAGTTTTGTTCTTTTTTGTAGCTAATTATTGTTGCATGGCTTCAAAGAAACCTATGGTGTGATTTGATTGTATTGCATCAATACATTTCAGATTTTGTTCAATGATTCCACTGTGTCTGTAGTATTCTCTCTACTAGTCCTTTTACAGTGATGTATTTATGTGTAGTACCATAATGAAACATGTATCACATATTTTGTACTACAATATTTAATGATTGTACGAACAACTACACAGTGAAACTATCGGTATCTTCTGTGTGGGTGATCTAAATAAATGTTACTATGGTATTTCATGATAAATGAATTATTTGAACCAACAAGTCTGCAAGTGCAAGGTTTCTTTAAAGATATGAATGCACAATGCAATGTTTTGAACATTGGACAGCCTGTGTTACAAGTGATGACCGTTTTGAGTTTTGTGTCTAGAGTTTTGAAAAATGACATCAAGGTTCTGAAATTAGTGACAAAGTGATTGTAAAAAACTGTATATTCATCCTATTTAATGTGCTCTTTTAAAATGTACTTTTCTTTTTTATGTTGCCATTTCTGTTCTACCAATGTTTCAGTTGTTAGCCAAAGATTGACAGAGTACATCTCATACACACAGGCCAGACAGCAAGGATTTCTTTTTGAAATTCAATTACAAATGCTGCATGAACTCATCAATACGATTAGAGCTCCTGAAAGCAATATAACTAACTCACTCTACAGCATCTCATTAGCAGTGAAAAGAAACCAAGAAAGTTGGGACAGTCGACTGTTTACCACTATGTAACATCACCTTTTCTTTTAATAACACTTATTAAGCACTTGGGCACTGAAGACACCACTTGGTTAAGTTTAGCAAGCGGGATTTTCCCCCATTCATCCATTATGCATTTCCTCAGCTGCGCAACTGCACAGGGCCTTCGTTGTCTTAATATGCACTTCATAGTGCGCCACACATTCTCAATTCGGAGACAGGTCAGGACTGCAGGCAGGCCATGCTAGCACCCTGCCTATGCAACCATGCGCTTGAAATCTGGGCAGAATGTGGTTTGGCGTTATCCTGCTGAAAAATGCAGGGATGTCCCTGGAAAAGACGATGTCTGGATGGCAGCATATGTTGCTCCAAAATGTGTACATCTCTTTCTGCAAAAATGGTGCCCTCACAGATGTGCGAGTTACATGACAGACAGACACTCATACACACTGTCACACCCACACAAACACATACACTTTCACACAGACACACACACACATACATACATACATACATACATATATAAGGAAAAGAAACAATACATTTAAAAATCACAAAAAGATGTAATAAAGTACAGAAAATCTAAATGTAATAAAATGTGATCTTTAATACACACAAATATGTATGGCTGGTCGGATGCGTCTTGGACTCGGGTTCCTCTTCATTACGTATAATGCTTTTGCCTTTTGCTATAGCTTTCCGTGGAGGGGATCGTGGGTGAGTTTGTACCATTCTTGGGAGGCTCTGCCTTGTTGGGGCGGAGCTGTGATCCAGGTGAACAGCAGATCGGACATAGGTGGGCATGTGGGCGGAGGAGGAAGGCCGGTCAAGCAAATAAGCTTGCTGAGGTACGCAGCAGCAGCAAGCAGCCCCACCATCCAGTCAGCCAGCCAGTCTGGCTGGCAGTGACTGAGTGGTTGACAGACGGCAAGCAACGGAATGTACGTGCTCTGTGATGTCATAGGAGTCACCTGAGAGAGATGTTTGTGATGTCATCGCTGAGCTGGCTGGCTCTGTGTGTCTTGCTGGCTGTGTGTGTGTGTGTGAGAGAGAGAGAGACTTTTTGACTTTTATCAGACTTCATTGCCTGTTTGCAACACGCAATAATTCATACAAAAGAAAATAAATAAATAAATAAAAAATAGTGTTCCCCTTTGTTTGTCTCCCCCCAACAAGCATTAACTCCGCCACTGATCTGTACACTTTTAAAGAAAGCAACCCAATACACACAACAAAACAACCATCAAATACTAAACCCTATAAATGAATTACATAATAAAAACCAACTCCCCGTCATACAATTCACAAAGGGCATCATTAATACACCAGACCTGTTCAAAACTCTCCAAATCATTCATCAGCCTGTAATAGTTAAACTCTAGTCTGACTCTGCACTTGACCAGCATGGCAAACACTCTCACTGCATCCTCACTGCCCTCCCCACACACTCTGTTCTTCCTAGTCTTATAGACGGCCATTTTAGCCTGGCCCAGCAAGAAGTTTACCAGCTGGTCCACATGTTTGGTCCTTCTGGTGTATCGCGCCCCTAAAATAAAAACCTTTGTGTTAAAAATCAGGTTAAGATCAGTAAAAAGACGAGTTAAAAGACTAAAAATGGGTGACAACCGAGAGCAAGTGCTGAAACAGTGAAACACGGTCTCTCTCTGAGCACAGAATGGGCAGGCGTCGGACACAGCAGGGTTAAGAACAGTAATAAAAGAATTGACAGCAATAATGGTGTGTAACACCCTCCACTGCAGATTGCCAGCTCTCTTATTGAGGGGGGCTTGTACAGGCTTCTCCAGGCGGGCGCAGTGTCTTCCCCCAGCCCCAGCCTGTAAAGTAATTTTAGGAATCACAAAGAAACAGTTGAAAGTGCTAAATAAGTATTTTGATGCACCATATTAATTTAGGAAATTTACATGTTGTTTTTCATCAGCTTCTGTGTCTGATGGCTCCACATCACTGGCTGGATTGACAGCAATGACACTCTAAAAAAAGAAGTGTTAAGTTTGAGCATTCAGGACTTGTTTTGAAGATCCTGAATATCACTGGTCCACAATTTATCTGTGAAACTATGGGTTAATCTCCATATACAAAATACTTTTCACACACACTTTAAATTTACAACTAAATTTACATGTTGATGTCTTTCGTCAGCTTCTGTATTTGATGGCTCAATATAACTGGTTGCATTAACAGCAACGGCACACTACAAGAAAATAACATTATATTTAAACATTCAGGACTGGTTTAGCATCACCTCGAATATCCCTAGCCCTTGAGGTCGATTGTTATTGTGGTCTTCAAGACCAGTGCTTCTCAACCTTAGTCCTGGAGGAGGCCCACTGTCTGCTGATTTTCATTACAACAACATTGTAGGTTATATCAGTGACTGTGGTCCTAAAGTACCCCTATGCCTGCTGTTTTTTTTCCAGTTGAGCTCTTAATTACCTAATTGGCTTAACTGAAGCCATTTAACCCTTTTCCCAGGTCTTTGGTTGTTGATGAGTTACAAAGAGCTGGATTGTGGCCCGCCATGACTGGAAGTGAAGAACACTCACTCTAGGCCTTTAACTTAATGTTCATATGTAGGGGCCTATCCATCTGATTTGTTTTTGCACATTTATTAACAGAAAAATTGATGGTACGTGAAATCATCTGAGCTGAAAAATATAATGTTCCACCAATAATAAAATAAATGTATTAATTAAAATTATAGAGATAATAGAATGTTCACAGATTATTAGTTCAGAAAATAAAATATTTTTTTATATCTTAAATAGAATTAACACTCAAATCAGTTGTAGGGTAAACAAGGTCTATTTTTTGGAT